>NC_140470.1:33238213-33298213 GCF_051167445.1 Perissodus microlepis | reverse complement strand
TTTCTGTCTCTGACCCTAAAATGAGTGAAGCAGACAAATTAGACCACAAAGCTTTGAAAGGTCACGACCCCGCCTCCTCAGGTCGCCGTGAGGTCTTCGTATCTGCAGATGATACGTTTTCTGTGTGTTTGCTTTAAAACGACTCCGTGATCATTACCTGACAGAAGAACGTGACGCACCTGTCACGTCATGGGTGGCTGTAGCTCAGGTGGCAGAGCAGGTCAGACACTAATCAGAAGGTCGGTGGTTCGATTCCAGGCTGCCTCCTGGCTGCATGCCAAATATCCTTGGGCAAGACACTAACCCCATGTTTGCCTACTGGTGGTGGTCAGAGGGCCCGGTGGCGCCAGTGTCCGGCAGCCTCGCCTCTGTCAGGGCGCCCCAGGGTGCTGCAATGTAGCTGCCATCACCAGTGTGTGGATGGCTGAATGTAGTGTAAAGCACTTTGGGGTCCTTTGGGACTGAGTAAAGCGCTATACAAATGCAGGCCATTTACCTGTCTGAAAGCTGTCTCTGCTCGTTCGGTTTGCCGCTGCGTGCTCTGAATATTCATGAATAAGAGTTCAAAAAAACTCATATTTTTTCTTCCTGCTGTTCGTTTTTAAACCGTTTCTGATTTCTGGGGCTGACTCTCAGTGTTTGCAGCTCGTCTGGAAGCCTCGGCGCTCAGCGGCGAGCCGTGACATCGTGTCTGCTGGAGCAGCAGCTTCAGTCAGACTGGTGATGATGGCTTCCAGTATCGGCTGTCCGCTCTGACATCATCAGGTGTCTCTTTAACTCACTCCTGTGTTTGTCTTCCTGTCAGCGCTGACCTGTGTGTCAGCGGTCACCATGGAGACAGTGGTGGGCCACGTCGGGACAAAGGTGATGCTGCCGTGTCGCACAGGGGCGGGCAAACAGGGCGGAGTGGAGGTGTGCTGGGGGCGGGGCAAACCTTCACTGTTCACCTGCCACAACGCTGTGATCAACAGCGCTGCAGCCCGCATCACCTACAGGAAGTCACAGAGGTGAGCGCAGGTGTGCGTCCCATCAGAGCAGACTGTAGCTTCCTGTCAGCACGTGGAGTAAAACCGGCCTTCGTCCCTCCTGTGCAGGTACTCTGTGTCTGCCTCCTCCTCCTCTCTGTCCATCTTCCACTCACAGCCGTCAGACTCGGGTTTCTACCACTGCAGAGTTCAGGTGCCCGGACTCTTCAACGACCAGACCTTCACCGTCCACCTCATCATCCTCAGCAGCCGTACGTCCACACACGCCTGTTCAGAGCGCTGAAAACGACATGAAAACCTCAAAGTGTTTGTTTGTCTTTCGCCTGCAGCTCGCTCTGTGGCCGTAACAGAAAACACTGAGCTCTCAGACGGGGACCTGAACGCACCGCACACCACCACAGGTACTGGTTCTCTTTCTCACTGCATGTCTTTACACTCATAGAAGAGTCGCCCCCTGCTGGTCATTAATAATAATAATAATAATACATTTGATTTGAAAGCGCCTTTCAGAACACTCAAGGTCACTGTACACAGTAATGAAAAAAGCAACATAAAAGCCAGCAGTTTACACAATCATAAAAGAATAAGACATAAGACACATTTAAAATAGCAGAGTGGAGAGGTTATGTGGGATAAACTATTTTGAACTAGTGAGTTTTGAGTTGGGACTTAAAGAAAGAGAAGGAAGAGATATTTCTTAAATCAGGAGGAAGGAAATCCAGAGTCGTGGAGCAGCTGAAAGCCCTGCTGCCCATGGTGGCAGCACAGGGGAGGGGACAGAGAGAGAAAGAGAAGAAGAGGATCTGAGACAGATGGGCGGTGATCTGAACCTGATCAGAGAGATATGGAGGAGAGAGATGATGAACAGCCTTACATGTGTACAAGAGTAAGAATGCAAGTTTGTCACACATCATCTTTTCTTTGTGGTTTTTATTTGAGTAAACTCAGCGTGCAGATGAGGTACGCCCATCCTTTAGATGAAAAATTATATTTTAGTGTTCGCTTGGAGCTTCATGCTGTCAGTACAGGAAGCTGTTTGTGTGACGCGGCGTTACCCTGCACCTGTTGCTAACGTGAGGTCACAGCCGTGACCCTGTGAGCGTCACACAAACACGTCCTCATGTTCAGCATCTGTAAATCTGAACACAAAGTCCGGTCGAGTCAGACGTAAACAATCATCATCTGTTGGCCAGGTCACATCGCCCAGGAGGCAGGAAGTGACATCACAGGAGACGACACCACGCAGCCATTGGTGGCTCTGGTTCAGGTACAAACACTTCCTGTTTATGTGTTGATGTGTTATGTGTTTCTTTGTTTGTTTTTATTTGTGTTTGTTTGTTTGTTGACAGTCAGCTGAGCAGCAGGTAAACGTTCTGCAGACGTTTGTTGGAAACACAGTGAGAGCTTCCTCCCTCGTCTTCATCCCAGCTCTGCTGCTGACCGCAGCTTACAGTCAGTACACACACACACACACACACACACACACACACACACACACTGCTTGCACACATTTAAAAACAGTTTTTTGTGTTCTTTTTTCGTTTTTGTCGAACCTGTGAAACAGCGCCACTCTCCTATACGTTCACATGTTGTGGTTGAAAGCGGTACTGCAGCTGTGGCCACGATAAACCTTCACTGTGGAGGAGTGGTAAACAGCGCCACCCACATATATGCAGTCATTTAGTGGTCACAGCTGGTACTGCACAGTATGAGTATCCCCGCGGGAGACCGGGGTTCGATTCCCCGACGGGGAGGCGTGATGTTCTTCACCTCCATTATTGACACTTGCAGAGTAAAACTGCTGATTTGTCGAGACATGAGCACAGACACTTCTGTGTTCATGTCTCAGCTGCAGGTTTCCAACATTATAAACACTCCATCTGCATAACTGCTGAGACTAACACTGGGTCAGCTCGGGCTCATCGTTGATCATTTACACACTGTCACACCTGTTCAGCCAATCACGTTCATTCAGGGCCTGAAAGCTGACAACCGCCACCCTGACCCCTGACCCCGTTATCTCTGACTGAGGTTTAGTTTTTGTTGAACTCAGAGAAAGCCTGGATCTGTGACAGGAAGTGTGTTTGTGTTCCTGCAGGAGTCTGGAGGTCCAAACAGGAAGCAAAGAGGAGGCCAGACCAATCAGAGAAGGAGGAGGGGAGCAGCGCCGTGTGAGACCGACCTGATTATGAAAGTGTTTGAATTCCCATCTGGAACGTCTCGGAAAGCCTCAGTCGAACGTTCTCTGCACAAGAAGCAAAATAAATCTGCTGCACTGACATCAGAGGCGTCACACGTCACAGGTGGACGCCCTCGCCCCTGAGTGACACGTGTCCTCTGTGAGCTGTGACAGGACCGATGTTTGTTAATAAACTCCATCGTCAGACTGTGTTTAATGTGTTTAATAAAGTTTTCATGTAAACAGTGAAGAAGTCACTCAGTGTAACTCAGGTAACTGACTCCGCCTGTCTGACATCATCAACAACGTACCTTCAGTCAGCTTTTAGCCTCATGCTCGGTCTGAGCTCCAGCAGGTCATCTCCACATGTCTACCCGCCTAAATGCTGTGAGCTGGCCTGTGATTGGCTGATTAAATATTTGGACTAATGGTGTACCCAATAAAGTGGCTGCTCTGCCTGTTTCCTTGTTCTTGTGCTTCACACAGTTTGCAGAACTTTGTAAGGAAGCTGCTGATAACAGTAAAAACGTTGGCTCAGGTCTCACCACGCTGAGCTGTCACTTTATCAGGTACACCTGTCCCACAGCAGCAGCAGCTCATGTGGAGCTCAGAGCGACCATCAGCTGTAGTACTGCTGTCAGACAACAGGGGGCAGGCCGACCATGACATAACTGCCATGGTCGCGTTCAGGTAAGACACGTTGTGGATAAAAAGAGTACTGCAAGATCGGGAAAAGAACCACTCCTCGTTAGTATAGTGGTGAGTATCCCCGCCTGTCACGCGGGAGACCGGGGTTCGATTCCCCGACGGGGAGAAAATCTTTTTCACCTCCGTGATTCACACATACAGACCAGAACAGACTCTTATTGTTATTGGACAAACACACTGTGGAAGCTCCACGTAATGCTGGGCAGACACTGTGCGATGTTTGGCCCATTTTGAGCCGTTTTTGAGTCGTGCGACCGTTTTGGTGATCGGCCGATTTTGGCCTTCATCGTGCGTCGTGTAGTATACGTGGGGTAACGAGAAGCGATTAACACCTCACGACCAGCTCCCGATCATCAATCGCTTGATTTGAAATCCTCGCGACCGTCGTGAGGGTGTCAGCGCAGCTACTCACACTGTGCAAACACAAGTGTCAGCGGAAAAGACGGAGCAGCAGTGCGGCGTGTGATCCGGACACAAGCGATGGAGGCACAACTTGTAGAGCTTCGGCTCATCCGAGCCTTTTTGATGTGGCCTCACAAAGTGATCACGACCACAACGACCGTGAAAATAGTTGGATCTACATCGCTGCTCAATCACAGCTGATCATGTTTTTCATTAGCAGTTTAGCAAAGCTGATGGTGGTGTGTGTGTCTGTGTGAGTGAGAGACAGAGAGGGAGAGCGAGCGACAGATTTTCTGTTATAACCTTCATGTTATGGACGCACAGTGTGACTCAGGTCGCATCAGAGCATCGTGACCTATGAACTTCTCACCCCTGCGAGTCAATCGTGCAGTTTGAGCAGAAGCTGAATAACACGACTGAAAAAATCGCACAGTGTAGCCCAGCTTAAGACAGCAGGAGAAACAGAAACACCAGGTGAAGAAAATAACATACAGTTAATCACTGAAATAAAATTCAGTGAAAAACTATATTAGAATAAAGTGGCTTCACAGAGTGAAATAAATGAGTTCATTATACTTTATAAGAATAATAAAACAAAATAAAAGTGAAACCACATAGAAATCAGAATGAGGTCAAAGTAATCAGCAGTTAATGATTGATCACAAACTCATCAACTAATCATTTCTTTATAATTTCAAGTCAAACTTTATTGTCATCTCTGCTGTATCCGGTTACATCAGGACAAAAAACAACAATAAACAGAAATAAAAGAAGTAAGAAAATAAATATACACGTCAGACAAAGAGGATTGAGAGAAATTATAATTTAAAAGTTACAGTTTACAGTTTACAGTGGTTTAAAGTGACCAGTGCAGCCTGTAAACCTGGGCACATTTTCTTGAGTGTAAAAATTGTCCATAGAGCAGCATTCGTCTTACAGAAGCAGTGGTGTGGAGCGCATAGACTCAGCTAACGGAGTGTGTGGGTATGTGTGGGTGTGTGTGTGGTGGGGGGGAGCAGGAGAGCTGGTGGTGAGTTCATGATGGCTTGTGGGAAAAAGCTGTCTCGCAGTCTGGAGGATCGGGCCCCCTGGATGGGAGGAGGGAAAAGAGTCCGTGTGAGTGCTGTTAACAGTCTCTACCGTGGAACCGTGGATGCTGAGCGGTGTGTGGGTGGAGCGAGTCTTCCTGAAGTCGACGATCATCTCCTTGGTTTTGTCCACATTCAGTGACAGGTTGTTTTCACTGCACCAGAGCGCCAGCTGCTGAACCTCACATCTGTACGCTGACTCGTCGTTGCTGCTGATGAGACCAACCACGGTTGTGTCGCCAGCGAACTTGTTGATGTAGTTGGAGCTGCGTAGGGCGGTGCAGTCGAGGGTCAGGAGGGTGAACAACAGAGGGCTGAGAACACAGCCCTGAGGAGCTCCTGTGCTCAGCCTGATGATTCGGACGGACTGAGGCCTCTCGGACAGGAAATCAGGAAATCTAGTGTCCAGCAGCAGAGAGAGGTGCTCAGTTCCAACTTGCTGAGTTTGTCAAACAGTTTTTGGGTGTTGATGGTGTTGATGGTGTTGATGGTGCTAAAGTCTATGAACAGCATTGTGACATAGGTGTCTTTCTTGTCCAGGTGGGGGAGGTGAAGTGCAGTGGAAACAGCATCCTCGGTCGACCTGTTCGGCTGGTATGCAGACTGCAGCGGGTCAAGTGAGCGGAGCAGGTCGCTCTTCACATGTGCCATGACAAGTCTCTCGAAGCACTTCATGATGATGGGGGTCAGGGCGATGGGACGGTAGTCATTCAGGCAGGATACTGAGGATGTCTTTGGCACTGTGATGATGGTGGTGGACTTGAAGCACGCTGGGACGATCATCTGGCTCAGTGATGAGTTGAAAATGTCTGTGGAGACATCGGCCAGCTGATCAGCGCGGTCTCTCAGCACGCGACCTGGGATGTTGTCTGGTCCCGCAGCAGTGAGAGATCTCCTCACGCTGCAGGCAGAGAGCTGGTCTGGTCGGTGGTGGGGGGCGTGGCTTTCTTCGCTTGTGTGTTGTTCAGGGCATCAAACTGTGTCTCAGGAAGTGCGGCATCTCCATCACAGCTGCTTGGAGCTTGTACTGTGTGACACCCTGAATGCCATAAACTGTGAGAGTCTTTGTGTTGTGGAAGCTCTGGATCTTTTTCTTCAATTTCTTTTCTGTATGATTTAAAAATAATACATTTAAGATTTCATTGGAGATGTTCAGTGTTTTCATTTGAGTCTTTTTCAGATCAGGTGATCAGAGCGCGGCTGAAACTTTATGTATAAATAGACCCTGTGCACGAGAAAATGCTAACTTCCTGGTTTGAGACCGGATGTAGGGTTGTACATTTCCGGTAGCTTTACTTTGCGGTCAATCGCTACTGCGAAGATATCCTCCACAATCATGTCCAAAACTCAAACGCGGCAATGGCGGACGAGCGGGGCTAAAAGCTCTTAAATATTACTCTTTCTGGGTCACAAAATAAACTTTTAAGTTATTTTCAAGCGAGAATGTAGCTGTGTAAACTTCAAATATCTGCTCGATTTATCAAGATATCCTATATTTCCAAACGTGCTCCGACGTTTTCGGAGACGTCTGTGACCCGCCAGCCCCACAGCAGACAGCGAGGTCGAGGATTATTAGAGCCGGCGAGAACAGCGGACTCCCGGCACATCGTAACACCGCCGTCACTCCTAAAACGTTGTCATTAACGTGGCTTCACTCCACATCAGCCGCTTTGCTAAAACACCGGCGTCGGCACATAAGGACGCTGTCAGAGCCCGTCAACGACGTGGATTAGCAGCGTATATACGAATGTGAATCGCGTGATTGGCTGGAGCAGCCGGTCACTCACTGACTCACACTGCAAAACAGAATTTTTACGTATTTATTTTAATTTCAATGCAGGTTAGATTTTTGTGTGTGCGCAGAGACCGTGCAACAGTACGTGATTGCACCTGCGCCAGCTTAGAGGGAACATTAGTGATGAGTCTTCCCGCCGGTCACGTGGGAGACGGGGGTTCGATTCCCTGACTGTGTGGGAGTGGCCTGAGTGAAGAGGATTACTCAGATTGACGGGTGGGCAGAGATGTCAAACGTACGGCCTGCGGGCTGAAGAAGGGACGGAGGCAGACGTTCTCAGACAGCAAAGGCGTTTCCATCAGCACGTTTTGTGTAACGTGACGGAACAAGTGAAAAAAAAATGAGCATCAGGCTGCAAAGCTGAGAGTCAGACTTTATGAAGCTGGATCAAGTCAGACCTGCTGTTATTGGCCAGCCCTAAACCTCGTGTGTGTCACGTATAGACGGGGGTTCGATTCCCTGACAGGCAGCTGTGCAGGTTAGAATTGATCAGTGATAGACACGTCTCACATGAATGATCCCTTTGTGTCAGATCTACGTCGTAACTCAGTGACCAGAACACATTTTAGACCCAGACGTGAACCTGGCGCGGACCTGAGAAACGTAACAACACGTCAGGACCGTGG
Source organism: Perissodus microlepis (assembly GCF_051167445.1). Taxonomy (NCBI): domain Eukaryota; kingdom Metazoa; phylum Chordata; class Actinopteri; order Cichliformes; family Cichlidae; genus Perissodus; species Perissodus microlepis. The sequence goes on along the minus strand of NC_140470.1, from coordinate 33,290,429 downwards.
CGACTCGAATGGAGTTGTGGATGTTTCCTGTTACGATGTAAGCTGAGACGAGTTCTCACAGAAGTCTAAATCAAGCTTTATAAGACGAACCGTTATCAAAATGATGAAACAATAACGAAATAAAAATGTAACCATACACAAATCAGTCAGTGCTGTACAAACAGAATCAGCACAAATATAAACTTTACTACAAAGAATCTCAGATCGAGCAGCGAAACAGCGCCGGGGTTCCCTGCTGTGGTCAAAGGTGGTACTGCAGTGTGTGAGACGCTACGACCTCCCGCAGGAAAATGTTTTTATTTTAATGAAACATAAAAATGAAACAAATTTTTTCCTTTTTTTCATTTCTGGAGGCTGAAAAAATCTTTCTTTAAAATATTTGTCATGAGTCCAGCTGCAGATATTTCTTACAGCGGGCTGTCAGAGATGAAAAAGGGAAGTGAAAGCATCCAGGGTGTAGTCACAGGAAACAGCCTCCATCAGCTGCTGCAAACAGGAAACCATGGTGACCACTGCTCTCCAACCACGCGACCAACTGCTCTGTGGTGGATGCTGATGGTGTTCCCTCCCTCACACGTGTAGAAATGTGGGTCAGCCCAGGAAACTGTGAAATCTCACGTTTAGAGATAGAAACTGACCCTCAGATCTCAGGTTACATCACCCACAGTCACGTCCTGGTGTTTATTCTACACACTGTGTGATGCTGTCATGGCCGACATCACTGGCTCCATTCAAAGCTCGGCAGTGAAACAAACATCTGTCAGTGGTTTCTCCACCCAGCAGCAGCAGGAAGTCAGACACAAGGAACAACACGATCAGGACCTTTCAAAATAAGAGAACCAGTGGCCTGTGCTGGGTTAGATCTGCATCTCTGGTACACAGTAGCTCCACTGTGCTGATGCTAAAACCAGACATCCCATGAAAGCACAAACACCCCGATGAGTCAGAATGCTGCCACCACCGTACTTCACTGTGGGGGCGTGGCCTCTGCCGTCTTCCTCCAACCATGAGCGGCGTCTCAGCTCGTCTGGCCGAAGGACGCTTCAGCCTGCAGGATCTTTGTCCCGGTCGTCCTTCGTACTTCAGTCTGGCTGCAGGCGTCTGTCCTGCTCACCTGAGACCTCTCAGTTTGTTCCTGTCCACGGTTCAGTGATGTCTTCTTTAGGACTAAACCTCCCACAAGTGTCTCTCCAGTAGTTCTGGACTGTTTGCAGACACTGTGGCTGAGGCTACGTCCACAATGAAACACGTTTTTGTTTAAAAACGCATCGTTTTGGCCTCCCGTCCACACTGAGACGACGTTTTCCTCAAGGAGAAACGCAGCATTTTGAAAACGAGTACATTTCAAAACGGAGCTGTCCCGTCGCAGTGTGGACACTCGAACACGCAGACTTTCTAAAACGATGACGTATTTTAGTCATGTGATGCAGTCACGTGACCAAATAAACAAAGACAGCGGAGGGCACCATACAGCAGTTGTTTTGTTTGCTCTCAGCTTTGACAGCCCTGTTAAAGATTAATGTCCGCCTGTAGGTGCTGCAGATAGCTTTCCTTCAAATCCTTTAATTCGCACTTGAGTTTGCACACGTGCAGGACTGCAACGTAAGTGTTTTGGACCGTTTCAATGTGGACGCACAACTCTGTGAAAACGACTGAAAACGCTAGCGTGGACGCCGAGCGCTTTCAGGCAAAAACGCCGTTTTCAGATCTATCCGGGCTGGTGTGGGCGTAGCCTCAGTGTGTAGTCGTCCTGATCCTGTTACTGTGTGAACACAAATCACTCTCAAGGAAACTGGGATGTTTCAAATTCTCTGTCATTACAATAACAGGTCACATCACTGATGACTCGGGCTTTATATTTGATATGAAATATGATATTCAACACTCCACTCTAACAGTAACTATGAACGTGATCAGTGATGAAAGACCTGCGGGATCAAACACTGAGCTGTGGGTTCAACTCTGTCGTCGCTGAACCGCCGCAGTTTACCTCCAAGCCCCGCCCACCGCGTGGAATCATCATATCTGTAAAAGGTGAAGGTTTTTTACGAAGGAGTCACGAGAGAACACGAGCTGCATGTTATTGATGATGAATAAATCAGAATTATTATTTTAGTTCAGCAGATAAAAACATCATCAGGTTATAAAACAATGAAATAAACACGTGTAACGACAGTCATGTGATCATAAATCATCATATATGATCTGTAAAAACCAAAGTAGTGTAAGTAATCAGAGTAAAAACAGACTCGTCTGACTGAACACAGTAATCAGAGAGCTGCTCTCTGATTGGTCCCTGCCTGCTGTGTGTGTGTGTTCCTGTCGCAGCAGCGTGTGGTGCTGCTTTTTACCCGTCACTTCATTTCTTGCAGCGTGCAGCAGCTGTTGGAGCTGCTCTGAGGCTCATTCAGCTCCGTCATGAAGCTCAGGCTGCTGCTCGCTCTGCTCTCAGGTAACTGCTGGCTCTCTTTCTCTGAAACTCTGTAAACACAGAAACTTTAGCCGCTCTGATGTCACTGCTGCGTTCTTCTTCTGCACATTTGTAGCTTTAGACTGAGTTTGCATGATGAGTCTTGTTCAGACTGCAGCGAGTAAAGACGAGGAGCTGCTGTGGTTATTACTTATGACAGGGCTGAGTCTCTGTGGTAGAGACGTGCAGAGGTCTGAGGACGAGCTGCTGGTGTTGTAACAGCTGTAACGTGGGCTCGTTCCCGCTGACCTCCTGCAGGGTTACAGGCTGAGGTCAGCGAGGGTCAGAGTTCAGGTCAGAGGTGACCTCTCCGATAGTCTGACCTGATCTGAGCCCTGAGCAGAGTTTGGATCTGATGTCACAAAGTTTTCCTGTGTTTCTGTTTCCAGTCTGTGAATGTGATGGCAGCAGGGTCAAAGGTCACACAGGTCAGGACGTCACTCTGCCCTGTAAATATGACAGGAAATATCACGGCGCTCTGTCAGTGTGCTGGCAGCGAGGAGAAATACCGCTCAACAAGTGCTCCAATCCGCTGATCTCCACAGATGGACTCAGAGTGTTAACCAGAGCTTCCAGCAGGTATGAGCTGCTGGGCCGACTGGAGGACAGAGACGTCTCTCTGACCATCATGAACCTCACAGAGGGAGACGCTGGACGATACGGCTGCAGGGTGGAGATACCCGGCTGGTTCAACGATGAGAAGCATCACATCGACCTGACCGTTGTCGATGACCTGAGCATCGCCACAGGTGAGTCTGCAGGTTCGACCGAGCTCACGTGTCGGGATCATCGTCCTGAACCATCGGCGGCTCTCTGAGGACGACTCGTTCATGTCGCTGACAGCAGCTCAGAGAAACACATCTGTGAGATCCAGATGTTGATTCAAAGCTGATCAGACTCGGAGTCAGCTCTGACGCTCATTGTGTTCATGTCACTGATCTGTTTCAGGCGCTCCCACGGCCCGCACGACAGACACGCCCACAGAGTCGACGTCATCCTCTCCGACTGAAGGTGACGACAGAGCTGCCGTGAATCTGTTTAATGTAGCGACAGAATCTGAAAACAGGAAAAAGGAGAAATTCAAATGAACTCCAGTCAGGAGGCTCTGAGGTGAACAGGTGAACCGTGTCCAGGTGTTATCAAGGTGATGATGACCTACAGAGACCAGCAGCTTCTGTGTCAGTCAGAGGAAGTGCAGGTTTAAAGTTTTCAGTTAACTTTATTGGACACTTGAACATCGACGACGCCTCAGTGGACGACCTCTGTGTTTCTGTCTCGTGGGTTTCGTACAGTCAGACGTGTCAGGTTCAAATGAGAGCGTTATGACATCATCCTGCTGCTGACACGCTGTCCTAAAAATGTCTGCTTTCACGTCCCGCAGGTCATGTGACCTCCACAGAAAGCCCCCTGACGTCCTCCTCCGGTGTGAAGCGCAGCCACGAGGTGAGAAAACGAACGAACGCTGTGAAACGTGAGACATGTGACGCCACCGCCACACGAAGACGAAGCTCAGCACGAGCGCCACACTGATGTTCTGAACAATGAAAATATTATTTGAACATACTCGGTCATAAAAGGACTCCACAGTGCACCCTCGCTGTGATTGGTGGATCGATATCAGCAGATAAGTTAAACAGGAAGTAAAACCAGACCAGACTGTTTATAGACCCTGATGATGATGAAGATGATGAAGTCAGATTATGACTTGTTTTGAACCCTCGGCTGAGCTGATGTCTCGCTCTGATAGTTTCTTTGTAGGTTTTGAACATCAGTCTGAGCAGTGATTGGGTGTTCCTAATAAAGTGTCAGTGTTTGAGCAGACCGCGGGCCTCGCTGTGACGGTGATGTCGTGTTTTTCAGGGTTCGCAGACGATGGCGCCTCTGATCGCCGTCCTGCTGGTCTTCGTGTTTCTGCTCACGCTCGGTGGACTCGTCGTCGCCGGTGAGTACGAGAATGAACCCGTCTGTTCTCACGGCCTCGATGTTTCGAGGCCGGCGACCATCGTCGGTGTGGCAGCGGGTTCTTAATCCCGCCCTGAGCGTCAGTGATGCAGGAAACATTTATTAGTTTGAACTGTGATTTTACTCTGTGACGCACGGCGAGCTCCTCATCACGTCGTTTGTGTCTCTGCAGTGAGAAGACTGAAGCAGCTCGTCAGCACGTGAGTGGACTTCCTGTTTTCTGAATAAACACCGTGTCTGAGCGCCTCGATCGCCGCTGATGAACCCTGAGTCAGGTTTGACCTTCGTGGGGTCTCGGCTCGCGGGCCTTCGGCGCGCTGCGATCACCTCGGCAGCGTCTTCTCACGACTGAGCGCGCTCAGACTGAAACTCACAGATAAAGAAAACCACAAACCACGCGGGCGATTTCAAACGAAGGCGAGCTGAGCAGGAGGTTTCAGGTGGCGGTGAGATGCTGAGCGAGAACGAAGCAGCCTGATCGTTAAAGCCCAGCACGCAGGCCCACGGGCCCAGATGTGTCCACATCTGCAGGCCGGGTAAGCCCACGCTGCTGTCACAGCGCCGGAGCAGAAAGGCGGAGGGTCACGGCCGAGGCTGTGTGCAGCGGGCTGGCAGCCATGTTTCAGCGCAGTCACAGGGTCGCAGCAGAAAGAGGAACTCGAGGATGTTTTATGCACGTGTGACAGTCATGAACGGTGACCAGACGACAGGAAACAGGAAGTTGAGGTTGTGGTCGTGCAGTCATAAAAACTTTAAATAAACTTTAAATACGTCTAAGTGAGGCAGGTGGAGCGCACAGCTGCGGCACATCTGCAGAACACCTGAGATCATCGTTCATCATCGTTTCCATAGCAACGCTCTTCACATCTCCTGGGGTCCGGGTGACGTACGACCAGCATCAAGAGCTCCACCCGTGAGTCCGCTGCAGACTCCGCCCACCAACCGCGAGAGTTTCGGTTCCCTGCAGCTCGGCTTACCAGAAGCTGCGAGCGAGGAGAGGAAGCTCTGAGGTTTACACCCTGCCTCCTCCTCATCCTCGCCCGGCCGAGCGCCCCGCGCTGAAATGTCACAGCCTGAATTAGAGGGTCACATGACCGCTCAGCCTGAAGCACGGCGTAACCAGCAGACTCTGTGACCTTTCAGAGTCTGCTGGGACTCATTTTTAAAGTTTGAGGCTTTTACTTTGGAAAATCAAACTCATGATGAAGCAGGAAACGGATCCACGCAGCAGAAATATAAACGATCATCGTCGACAGTGTCAGGTCACCAGTTTATGATCAAACGTGACCGACACAGTCGATCGGCTGCCATGGTTACTTTATGATCAGTCATCGTTTTTTATACAAATTCATCTCAAAGGTTTTAAACCTGACATGTCTAATGAGAAGCTGGAGCTTCTCTACAGGAAGTCTTTCACTGTCTACAGGAAGTCACTGTGATGATGAAACTGATGCGTGGCTCTCCTGTCTCAGCCCTCAGGAGAAGGTCGGCCCGGGTCAGCAGGTCCAGTTCAGCTCCACGACGTCCACTCTGCAGCTGCAGAGCTCCACCGTGGACAACATCTACCAGATGGAGAGCGACGGTGATGGCGGTGATGGTGGCGGTAGCGATGGCGGCGGCGGTGATGGAGGTAGAGGAGAAGATGGGGGAGACTATGAGTACTGCCCCTGAGGTCCCACCCACCCGCCTGGAGGCGGGATGATAACAGGAAGCAGGAGCGTATCTCTGATTGGACACTTTGCTTTGAAGCGTCCAATCAGAGAGCTCCAGGTGTGCTCCCATGTGACTAACAGCACCTTCAGATGGGAGGTTCTGTAGGCAGCAGGTGTAGTTGCTGCCTACAGATGTAGCGAGCTTTTATTCTGATAGGTTGTTTTTTCAGAGTTAACCTATAAGAATCCACAGTGACACAGGTGACCCCGCCCCTTTAGACACCCACGAAAGTTCCCTGTAAAGTTTTAAAGTTTCGCTTGATGTCTTGTCATGTGACAAGCGAGGGACTCGTGACAACACGTCCTGTCTGACACGTGACCTGAAGCCGTCAAACAAAGATGTTCGTCAGATTTTTATTGTGACAAACACACATAATGGAAAAGGTCATGTGACATGCTTGTCACACGGCACCAATCATCTGTTTTCTTATTGATCAATATGTTTCCTGTTGTTGTTTAAACAATAAAAGCATGAAAAATGAGTGAAATCGTTCAGATTTGGCTATTTCAGTCTGTCCTCACACGGCGAGTCGCGTCCTGATCTCTGAAGCTCCCCGCTGGAGCCAATCAGACGAAGCACGTCACAGATGGGCGGAGCTCCTCGTGATGTAAATCTGATGGTCAGTTTTCTGCAGCAGCTTGTTGAAGGTGCCTCAGCTCTGAGTTTTACAGCATGGACATCAGAGCGACGTAAACATGGCTTTCTAAATATGGAAAACATTTCTCGTGTGTGTCTCATCTGTGACATCGCTGACAGTGGGAGGGGCTATTTTTAATTAAGCTTCAGTGATGTGAGTAAGTAAAATTTATTTATATAGCACATTTTCACAGATAAAAATCACAAAGTGCTTCACATTAAGATCAGACATACAAGTTAAAATTAATTAAAAGCCGGTTTGTATAAAAATGTCTTCAGCTGCTTTTTAAAGGAGTCAGTAGAGTCTAGACAGCGTAAAGACAACGGCAGAGCGTCCCACAGCCTCGGTGAAAAGCCCGATCCCCACGTGTTTTAAACCCAGTACGTGGGACCACCAGTAGCCTCTGACCTGACGACCCGAGTGCTCGGGATGAAGCATGAGGTTTCAGCAGGTCAGAGATGTACTGGGGAGCTTCACCGTGCAGAGCTCTAAAAGTTACAACTAAAACTTTAAAATGAACCCTAAAATTTACAGGCAACCAATGAAGAGAAGCCGAAACTGGAGCAATGTGTGACCTCTTGTTTGTACCAGTTAAAAGTCTTGCCGCTGCATTCTGTACAGACTGAAGGCGATCCAGAGCTGATTGGTTGAGACACGTAAAAAGACCGTTACAATAATCCAAACGAGAAGAGATAAAAGCATGAATCATCTCAAGTTCTGCCTTTGACACCAGTCTGAGTTTAGAAATGTTTCAGATGATAAAAACAGTTCCAGGCTAGTTGTTCAGAGTGTTTCTCAAGAGACATCGAACTGTCAAATATAACACCTACGTTTCTGAGATGTGACTGAAATGAAGGGTCTAAAAAACTGATATGCTGCCTAATTTCTGAGAGCGTGTGATCAGGAGCAATAATCAATGTTTCTGTTTGATCTGCATTTAACTGAAGGAAACTGTCATTTAACCATTGTTTGATTTCTGACAGACAATTATTTAAACACGACAATTTGTAAAACTCAGAAGCTTTGAAAGAACAGTACAACTGAATGTCATCAGCATAGAGATGATAAGAAATATTATTGTAACGTCTGATAATGTGGCCTAGAGGGAGGATGTACAGCAAAAAGAGAATCGGACCTAAAACAGATCCTTGAGGTGCCCCAGAATACAGAACTGATGTTTCCGACAGCACGATTCATACAGACAGTAAAGGATCTCTCAGAGATACGACATAAACCATTTAAAACAACACCAGTGATCCCAAACAAGTCCTTCAGCCTATTTATCAGGATGCTGTGATCAACAGTATCAAAAGCAGAGCTGAGATCCAACAGAACCAGAACAGTGTACTCTCCAGAGTCTGCTGCCATCAGAGTGTCACCACACACTTTAAGCAAAGCGGTTTCAGTGGAGTGCAAATGTCCAGAACATTGTTCTTCTCCAAAACGTTGTTAAGTTGTTCTGCAACTGTTTTTTCCAAGATCTTTGACACCAACAGTCATTTTGATATTGGCCTGTAACTGCTTGGAAGAGATGGGTCCACATTTGGTTTCTTTAATATTGGTTCAACAATAGCTTGTTTACAATAGCTGGGAACTGAGCCAGTATAAAGAGAAGTATTAATTATTTCCAGAATACAGGGGCCAATAGAGTCAAACACACGAATGAAAAATGATGGAGGAAGTACATCAAGGTGGCTTGAAGTCAGTTTCATCTGACCAAGCAGACACTGATGTCCTGTAAGGTGACAGGAGTAAAAGAGGAGCAGGTATCAGCAACGTGTCAGTGTGATACTGGGAGGATGATGGAGAAATATTAGACCTGACAGCAGCGACCTTATTAACAGAATAGTTTAAAAACACTGCTTCTTGCTCTTGACGAAGGCGGTCGCACTTTTCTCCTCTCCTCCTCCTCCTCTCCCTTAGCTTCCCTGCTTAGCCTCTTGTGTCCTCGTCTAGTCTCGTGTTTTTTGTATTTTCCCTGGAACACTCTCTGCTGCTGTGAAAAATCAGAATAAGATCTCTGACTGCAGACTGGATACATCTCGGGGAGGCACACTGCCGTGAGTTCTCAGAATCGGCTCCTTGAGCACAAGAATGACAACATCACAGAACGCAAGTATGGCGAAGCTCGCGGCTCTCCAACGGGAGAGTGAGAGACCAGTGTTGGACTGTAGAACTGCTTTGAAATTCATATGAGCTGTTCGCACTAAAGTAAAAACCACCATCACTTCATGCGGATACCCCTTTGGCGCCAGCGGCAAGGCTGGAGCTGAACAACACCACCCTGATAACGACTGTGTTGAGTCTGTTCCCCCCATTCCATGCAAGGCCACCTGGGTTGGCTGGAAGACTGTTTACTTAGCCTGGCAGGGAGGAGGACACTGTCTCAGCTGAACTCTGGACACACACACACACACACACACACACATATACACTGATATGCACACACTCATCCCCTCTCCCCCTCCAAACGCCTTCGACGCTTATTCCCCTCCGATGCTGACGGTGGATCAAGGAGACCAGCGCACGCAGGCCCGGATGTGCTGTCTAAATCAGCTGTCTCTCACCCTTTACCCCCCCCTGCTGCTTGTCATGTGTTTCTTTGGTGTATTAAGAGTTTTTTATGTGCAGAGGTGTTTTTTCTGTTCTCAAACTGATCTCCCTGTTGGAGCTCAGTCTGGGGGGAGTTATTTTTTTCTCCTTATCTTTCCTCATGTGGGGCATTTTCCATTGTTATACCTCTCTGACCTTCTTCCCCATGTGATGTTTGTGTCATGTATGTATGGTCAGAGGGTGAGATGGCGCCGCCATTGCGTGCAATAGGTCGGCAGCCTTATGAAATTTCCCCTTGTGGGACTAATAAAGGTATATCAAATCAAATCAAATCAAATCAAATCAATTCAATTAAAAAAAAAGTCATTACAATCAGATTTAGTATAGACTGGTACATGAGGAATATCAGGAGAGACAATGTTTTTAATTGTATCAAACAATACTCTGGGATCTTTTTTGAATCTGTTAGATTAGCAAAATATTCAGTTCTGGCATCTTTTATAATCTCGTTAAGTGAGAAAATTGATTCCTTGAGAAGTACCGTATGGACCTCAAGCTTGGAAGCGTTAAACAATCCTTTATTTAAGGCTTGATGTGTTAAATAATCACTTTCAACAGTACAAATGAGTCTGCTAATTTAATTGTTTTAATCGTCGGTTGGAACTCATCACCTTTTTTTCCTCACTGTGAGTTCTTCTTCTTGTGTTTCTCACTCCTGTTTAATGCTCGTTGCCTCCCCCGTGTGGCTGATCGATGAACTGCAGCCGAACAGACTCAGCTGTGCTGTGGGGGAAAACTTCCCCCTCGTAGTCATCCTGCTGTCTGTGAGGCGGAAGTTTAGTAACTTAACCATGAAAGTAGTGACTGCAGCTCAGCTCTGCCTGCTCAGCTGCAGAAACACTGAAAGATGCAAGAAAATACTGTAAATAAACAATAATTACGCATAAAATATTAAAAATGTACACAGAATAAATATTAAATGTTCTCTGTAGACAATAAAATAGCTTAATACACAGTAAATACTGCAGCTATTAATGAAATACTATAACACATGTTTTCTAATGACTGAAATATCATAGTTAATGTTTTTCACATCAGTGGTTCACAAAGCGTGGCCTGCGGCCCCCTGGTGAGCTGTGAAGGTTTCATTTCTAGTAAATAGTTGTTTTTGATTAATCTAAGCGAAATGATGCTGCTGGTTTAACTCTGAGGATTCAAAGCTTCAGTCTGGCGTCTACTGTGGCTTCAGTTCTGAGAGCAGACAGAAGGAAAGCAAACGTCTGAGGTCAGCTTCATCTGAACAGCAGCACCACCTTCATGCTTACGTCAACCTTCAGACATTTATTCTATGTGCATAAGACGAGAGGGACGGACACAAAGACTCAGGACATAAACTGAATTCTGAACTCAAAACTATTTTTGTTTCTTTATTGTTGTTGTCTGTGACCGTTCTCAGCTCAGCTTTCTACCTGCACAGACCTGCAGGGGTCGCTGTGCTGCGAAACCACCATCTCTGCTCTATAATCTGCTCCTGACTGGTTAATCTGGTTAACGGCCCGGCCCAATAACAGTCCAACGAAGGCAACAAACTGAACCAAAGACTGAGGGAAGGACTATTTGTACACCTGAGGTGATCAGGAGGGCGACAGACGGGGGAGGAAGTAAAACTAAGCACAAGACAGAAGAAAGCCAACTACCAAAATAAAACAGGAAATAACTCCAAGAATAAATACTACACAGGCTACACTGAACAGAGTGCATCAATCATAAACTCAAGTACAACAAGAACCACAGAAAAAACCCAAACTATAAAACGTAAAGAAAGAAAACATGGTGCAGGAGGACACGAGGGGGTGAGGATGATAACCACAGAGGGAGCTAAATGTCAACAAAGCGCTGAACTGTAAAGGAAATAATCTGGAGTCGAATCCGTGGATTAACTGTTTGAGTAAAGACTGTGTCAGGAGCCCCGCCTCTCTGTTTTTGTGGTTTCAGGATCATTTTTTGCAGCGTGCAGCTGTGATGACTCGCAGGCTGTCAGCAGCTGTTTAAACGTGTTGGCGAGCTCTGACGAGTCACTCGGGCTTCGTCATGAAGGTCGTGCTGCTGCTGGCGCTGCTCACAGGTAACCTGCACCTTTCCACTGTCTCTGATCCTGAGATTTATTTGTCTGGTCTCTTTATTACTGAAAACGTGGGATCCACCTCAGCTGTGCTGCTGGTGAAACTTTGATCTGCTGTTTTTTATCTCTCTGCCTCACGTGGTGGATGTGATTTATAGTTGTGTGAAAACTCGATTCCCTGTCAGCACAGCTGGGTTTCCTGAAGGGTTGGCTAACAACGAGAATGAAAACTTGTTAAACGTCATGTTACCCAGCGATAACAGCTGGTTCACTGTGTGCTTCCTTTTAACCTCAGATGACCCCAAAGGTCTTTTTTTTTTACTGAAACTGATCTCTGAAGTCTCTTCAATGATGGACAAAAAGCAGTGATTTTGTCACAAACTCGGGGTGACAGGGTCACCAGTGGCGGTCTAAACCTCACTGCCGTCCTCTCCAGGGTTACTGTGGATAAACATCTTCTTCTCTCTGCCATATCTGTAGCTGTGTGAGAATTCATCTAAAGGTCAAAGTCTCTCTGGCGCTGAGCCTGGGTGAGCTGACGGAGAGCAAAGCTGGACGGAGCTTTGATTTCTAAAAAGTGAAGCCAAATGTGTCTTAAACCTGCATTCTTCTAATGACCAGCAGGGGGCCTGATACCCGACCTGATGAGTGTGAACTCAGTCACTGTTTTCATATTTAATCTAATTTAACGTGTAGTTTGTAGATTTTGATCACTCCATGTGTCAGAGAGGAGGATTATCCTGGAAATGCTCATTGGCTAAAAACCTGTGACTGACAAGCTGTTTCAGTCTCATCCACCTCCTGCTTCTCATGTCTGGTTTCCATGGTGACGATGGAAATGTTCATGTTGAGGCTTCACAAACACCATCTGGGTTTGATTTCCATGATTCTCATCCTTATGTGTTGTTTTTGAGTCTTGGAGGTCAAAGACAAAACTAACCTTTAATAACTCCAATAACACACAAAGAGCAGAGTCTAAATACCTAAAGACCGAAGGAACAAAGGGAACATACAGAGAACAGAAACAAACTGAAGCTTTAAATGGAAGCAGCAGGAGATCCGAGAGCAAGGAAACATAAGGGTAACAAGACAGAGTTGAAAGTAATCAAGGACACTAAGATAAAGGAGGCGAAAGGGCGATCGTGGCTCAAGAGTTGGGAGTTCACCTTGTAATCGATGGGATGAACCAGTTTGTGTCTGAGTGTGTTGCTGGGGCTGAAATGCACCAGGATGTCATGCTTGGAGAAAACTCTCCTGAGTTTCTCTGATACACCGGCTACATAGGGGATGATTTTTGAACTAAACTTCTGGTTTTAGAACTGAAGAAGCTTCTCGGATGAGAGGTGAAACGTCTTCAAGCAACTTAAAGTCCAGACGCTTTTCTTTCCAAGCTCCTTAGACCTTCTCTTTTAAACTTTGACATCAAACTGCCAAACAAGCAGAATCTATAAAACTGATCAGGCACTGGTATCGATTAAAAAGCCAGTTTAATAATGATAATAATCTATACTTTATTGATCCCCGTTTCGAAATTACTCTCTCAGACCCAGTTAAACCAGTAAAACCAGTGAAGATGATATGACATTGACCTGATCTGAGCCCTGAGCAGAGTTTGGATCTGATGTAACAGATAAGTTGTAAGTTTTCCTGTGTTTCTGTTTTCAGTCTGTGAATGTGACGGCAGCAGGGTCAAAGGTCACACAGGTCAGGACGTCACTCTGCCCTGTAAATATGACAGGAAATATCACGGCGCTCTGTCAGTGTGCTGGCAGCGAGGAGAAATACCAACCAGAGGCTGCTCCAATCAGCTGATCTCCACAGATGGACTCAGAGTGTTAACCAGAGCTTCCAGCAGGTATGAGCTGCTGGGCCGACTGGAGGACGGAGACGTCTCTCTGACCATCATGAACCTCACAGAGGGAGACGCTGGACGATACGGCTGCAGGGTGGAGATACCCGGCTGGTTCAACGATGACAAACATCACTTTGACCTGAGCGTCGTCACAGGTGAGGAATCATTACAACACCAGAACCATCGGACTCTGGTATCATAGCAACTACAGCTTCGTCTCAGTCTACACAGTGAGCAGAGAGTCTTCCTCACACATCTGTGAACACTGCGCTCCTTTTTCCTTTCTGAGTTGTCCTTGTCCAGAAATCAGCACGTCGACCAGGTCTAACCTCGGGGCTGTTTCCTTTTCCTCTTTTCATTTGCTGAGCATCATGAAGTCGTGACTCGAGTCGTGTTTAAATAAAGAAATCTCTGTTTAGCTTTAGTTTACTGATAATAGCACCACGAGGAAGCTGCAGCTCTCTGAAGACGTGTCCATTTAACTGTTCTCACCTGCTGATCCTCTCATTACAAAGACTCATCTGAAGCAGAGTGTGCTGACGTCATGTCAATGATCTGTTTCAGCGCCACAAACTCCCACATGGACGGCGCCAAACTCAGAGACGCCCACAGAGCCGACGGCAGCCTCTGAAGGTGACCTGTGATTAATCTGCTGATGACAGAAATGAAGTAACACATGATTGTCAGGACCAAACACAGATGACAGGAAAGAGGATCGTTTACATTTCTGTGGAACAAACTTTATTAGTCGTCACATATTTATAGCATCACTTCCTGATTTTTGTCCAATCAGACTGAAAGTAACAGGAACTGTTTAATCTCAGACTCAGTGTGTTTCTGGAATAAAGGATCAGAAGCTAAAATTAAATCATCATGACATCATGCTGCTGCTGACACAGCTGTCTTAAAATCTTCTGCTTTCGCTTCCTCATGCTGCAGGTCACACGACCTCCGCAGAAAGCCTCCTGACTTCGCCCTCCACCATGACGAGCAGCAGCGAGGTGAGGAAAGAAAAACAGCATGAAAACATGAAGTCGCTGAGAGCGACCGAAGTCAGGGTGTCGGGACTTTCACATCCTTAAAGACAGTTTCACATTAAAAACACTGCAGTCACTGCGATCTATAACCGCTAAACCTAATGGAGTTACGTCCTCCCTTAGCTGTGTCAAACCTGCTGCTGTTACCATCACCTCACATATTCCATACTGAGGATGTGAACAGTGAGAATCATCCTAACAATAATCCTGCACGCTTCCAGCTGTTTGTAGAAGTCTTTCCTCTGACTGTATTAAATCCCTGCAGGTTCACAGAGTTACATCCAGCAGCAGGATCCATGTGAGCGACCCTCATCGAGTTACATGAATAAACAGCTCCCAGGTGTCTGTGGGTCCTTACGTCTCACATTATATCTTAAAAAGCAGTAAATTGTATTCATGTCAGTTTGTGTCTTAAATGTTTCTGATCATGTTATTTGGATTGTCTGCACCTCACACTGCTGCTAACGTGGCCTCGTGTGATTGGACAGTCCAAACCAGAACCTGAGATAAAAAAGTATTTCTTGGTTCTTTATATATAAAATTCATTATTTTTTCACACACACTGTATTTGTAAAAATTAGAGCAACTTAAAGATAACTGACAAGCTGATAAAAACTATTTATACAGCCTCAAATCACAACAACAGTCGCCTCAAGGCACTTTATATTGTACAGTAGACCCTACCATAATAGATACAGAGAAAAACCCAACAATCACATGACCCACTATGAGCAAGCACTTTGGCGACAGTGGGAAGGAAAAACTCCCTTTTAACAGGAAGAAACCTCCAGCAGAACCAGGCTCAGGGAGGGGCGGGGCCATCTGCTGTGATTGGTTGGGGTGAGAGAAGGAAGACAAGATAAAGACATGCTGTGGAAGAGAGACAGAGATTAATAACAGGTATGATTCAATGCAGAGAGGTCTGTTAATACATAGTGAGTGAGAAAGGTGACTGGAAAGGAAAAACTCAATGCATCATGGGAATCCCCGGCAGCCTACGTCTATTGCAGCATAACTAAGGGAGGATTCAGGGTCACCTGGTCCAGCCCTAACTATATGCTTTAGCAAAAAGGAAAGTTTGAAGCCTAATCTTGAAAGTAGAGATAGTGTCTGTCTCCTGAATCCAAACTGGAAGCTGGTTCCACAGAAGAGGGGCCTGAAAACTGAAGGCTCTGCCTCCCATTCTACTTTTAAATACTCTAGGAACAACAAGTAGGCCTGCAGTGTGAGAGCGAAGTGCTCTAATAGGGTGATATGGTACTAATATGCAATGATTAGAATTGTAAAAAGAACAAGAGGAAACAAAACCAGTTTAGACAACAAGAGAGTGAGACCAGAAAACCACAAACAAGACCACACCACTGACCACCTGACAAACAGAGAAGCAGCAGGGCTATTTATACACCACAGATACTGAATAACACGACACAGGTGGAGTCACACCTTTTACCACACCTGTCCAGGGGCAGCAGGTGGACATGAGCTTGTAGTGATTTTGTGCTCAGTCTCTGAGGGGTAAGGAGGCTAAACGGGAAATACACTGAACTTTGTGTGGATCAGTACGAGTTCATTGTGTTGTTGAGCTTTTTAAAGCCATCGCACTGACTTCACTGTTTATTTGTTTATTTGTTTATTTATAAGGAACCCCATTAGCTTCCACAACAGTGGTTGCTAGTGTTGCTACTGTGGCAGCCAGATGCATGCTGGGAAAGAAGGCACCAAATATAAAAGTGTTATTTGAATAAATGCTGTGAGACCAAAGAGTAGAGTCAGTCAAACAGACGAACTCTCTGCTGATTGCATCACAGAAGGTGAAGCTTCCCTGTAACAGAGTCATGTGGTGTTTTTCTGGGTTTACAGGGCGAGGACGGCGGTCAGCTGATGGTGGTGGTCGTCTGCGTCCTGCTGGGGCTGGTGTCTCTGCTCGCCATCGTAGGACTCCTGGGTGAGTTTAGTTAAACTGTCCTCACAGTGACAAGGTCAAGTTTCTTTGTACACATGTCCAGACAGCTGATGCTGCACAAAGTGCCCAACAATGATGCCACTAAAACAGAAACAACATAAAACAATAAACATAAAGGGACAACAAGAGAATAAAACAAAACCTAAGACTACTGAATAAGACCAAATGGTCATAGTGTGTTAAAGAACAGAGTATAAAAATGTGTCTTTAG
This sequence comes from Perissodus microlepis, assembly GCF_051167445.1. NCBI lineage: Eukaryota > Metazoa > Chordata > Actinopteri > Cichliformes > Cichlidae > Perissodus > Perissodus microlepis. Next base: position 33,273,909 of record NC_140470.1, on the reverse strand, counting down.
AAGTGATTTAAATATTTAGGGGGAAACTACTCCAAAGTCTGGGACCTGCCAGAGAGAAGGCTCTATCGCCACGAGATTTGAGTTTAGTCCGAGGGACGGACAGCGTTCATTCTGAGCTGGACCTCGTGTTTTTTCTGGAGCAGGAACAGAAAGGAGCTCAGACAGGTATGAAGGGGCTCGGGTAAAAGTTTGATCCTGTAGGAAACTGGAAGCCAGAGCAGAGAAGCACAAAGTAACGGAGGACAAAGAGGAAGTTCCCCGTCCATGATCTGGTGTTTTTAGCTGAGCCAGACAGGAAACATGGAGGTCATGTGACGCAGCGCGGTTTAATAAACAGGGACACGTCCTGGTCAGGTCCTCTCAGATCAGCTGATTGTTTTTATTTTTGTACAATAATCGTTGAATATTTAACGGAGCCTTGCAAAAGGACGAGGATGAAGAGTGGACAGGTGTATATTTTCCTCGTGGCAGGCCTGTGAAGGCATGGAGATGTGCAGGAGACAGGAGAGTGCGCTGAAACCAGACTGTTTAACACAAACATGGAGCTCGAGTGAGAGGGAAGGTTAGAGACACCACAGCGCCCCCTGCAGGAGGTGAGACCGCTGAGATGGTGCGGAGGCCGAGCTGAAGGTGTGAACGTTTCAACAGTTTGTTCCCGAGCTTCACCTCTGCAGACACGCCCGAGGAGCTCCGCCTTCTCCTGAGAACCAAATGTTCGGGTCTGTGTCGCCGCAGAGCGAGTGCGTGGGCTGGATCGCTCATCATTACTGAGAATCGTGCGGTAGACCCTCGTGCTGACGTCAGCGCCCCCGCTCTGTAGCAGCAGCTCTGATGGAAACGCTGAGCTGCATTAGGGAACACGTCCGTGTGACGTGACTCATCATTTCTGCAGTGAATCGTGTTAAAGTCCAGATGAAGGTGCGTGTCAGGGCCTCCTCTGGTCCTCCCACGGGGCCGAAGCACCTGCTGCACGCATGAAGCTAGCTGCAGTCTGCTGCTGTGTGCTTCATGTAAGACAGGAAACAACGTTAAAATAAAGAAACTGAACGACGTTCTGAGCTCATTCAGCTCTTCGTGAGCTGTAATCTGGACCCAACATGGCGTCTGCAGCGTTGACCTCGCCGCCCTCACAGAGCGACGGTGTCTGGATGTTTCAGGCGAGGTCATCGATCATCAGGAGCGCGTCTCAGTGCGTTGGTCTTTGTGTTTCTCGCGTCGGGCTCGGTCGCTCGGCTTGGTGCTGATTTGTGTGATTTGTTCTTTTTATGTCACAAAGGTGAACGTCTCGTCATTAACATGTTTCTGCTGTTTTGTGTCTCTGCAGTGAGAAGACTGAAGCTCCTCCACACAGTGTGAGTGCACGATCTTTATCTTTGTGTTTCTGAGTAACTAACGTGTCTCCGCACCTCGACCATCGCGGACGCTGCTGAGAAGTCGTGACTCATCATCTCTCAGCCTTCATCGCGTGTTCAGACTGAAACTGAGAGGTGAGACAACCACAGAGTTCAAACCAGGCTGAGGAAACTTCAACGGCGGCTCGCTCGACCTTTACGGCCCATCAGAGTGGAATCATTTAGAGCTGACGCCTGTGTCAGAGCTCCATGCTCAGCCACAGCAGCACCACACGCTCCACCCCTCCGCTACTAGAAACACCGTCCATAAAAGCCCTGAACAGAGTCCGCCATTATGGCGTCCAAACTCAAGAACAAGTGCGACACTACCAAAGCTCTGCCGTTTACAGGGACGGGTTGTCTCAATCTTTGGTTTGTGATTCAGCGACTGTGAGCCGAGTCCATCAGAGCCGCCCCAGCATGAGTGGGTGTGGTTGATCCACAGCCTCAGTGTTTCCAGCTCCATCACTGCTGCACTGGAGCCTCAGAGCACGGGGAGGAAGATCCTTCATCATCATCATTAACACGACTGCTCGTTAATGCTTCATTTGAACTGCAGCATAATCAGAGTCACGAACAGGAAGTGACCTTTCACACTGCTTTGAGTCAAGTTTGAGGCTTTTACTTTGGAAAATCTGAGTCATGATGAGGATGGAAGCAGGAAACAGATTCAATCAGCAGCTTAGAGTTTTAGATGTGTGGATAAAATTAAATCATATTTTTTAATATTTGGTTTATAATAAAATGTGACAGAAGCAGCAAATCGTTTTATTTTGGAGCTTCTCTGCAGGATGTTATAATCTCCTCCTAATATCATTAATGTTATTATAGCCAAAGGTCCTGACAGCTGACTAACACTCGCTTTCATGTCTCAGCCCTCGGCAGCATCGGCATATCAGCGGCTCGGTGCGGTTCAACCCCACGTCGTCGACTCTGCAGCTGCACGCTCAGCCCGCCGCCGTGGACAACATCTACCAGATGGATGGTGGTGAGGGAGGCGTATACGAGAATTGCCCCTGAGCTCTGAGGCTCCACCCACTCATCCGCAGAGTCTGGAGGCAGGACGATGACGAGCTCTTCCGGACTTTGAGGAAATGTCGAGGACAGACGAGACAACAGCTTTGCCCTGAGAAGCCTCCAGTATTTTAGGAAGATAGCCTTGCTCTCACGCTTTGCTTTGAAAGCGTCCAATCAGAGAGCTACAGCTGTGGTCCCAGGTGACTAACCCCGCCTTCAGGCTGAAGGTTTGCAGGCAGCAGGTGCTAACATGAGAGCTAACATGTAAATAAAGATGTAAAGAGCTTTTATTGTGAAAGGTTTGGTGAGGTTTCCTGTTTTTTCAGATTTAATTTAATAAAATGTTTGGAGGACTTTTAAAGGTTGGTTTGAACTCTTCTTCTGCTCCTTTAAACACGTTTACCCCTGACTGGTAACCTGGGGGCTCAGTTCTTCTGCTGCACGCTGCTTCCACCTGCTGGCCGGACAGATGACCTGCAGCTACACAGACTCAGCTGTGCTGTGAGCTCAGGCTGTTTGATGGACTGAATCCACACTATGATTAAAAAAGACTCTGTAATATCTCACACCTGTACTAGGGTAAAGATGCAATTTTGTAAGATCGCTACGACGACAGTAATAAACGTTATTTGTTCCTTTGATCCAGCTCAGATGTGACGTCTTTGTTTCTGAAAGGGGAAAAAAAGTTGACATGTCAGAAAAAAGCACACAAGCTTTATTTCATCCATGATGGCGTTACACCAACATCACCATCATGGCGGCGCCCTCCCTCTGTCTCTCCTGTAAAGACTCTCTGCTCCAGCAGCAGCACCACCTTCATGCCCAGCAGCTCACTCAGGAAGTTCATCTCCAGCTCTCCTGCTCCACCCGCTCAGGCTGAAGACACCACAGCACCCCCCGCAGGAGGAGAACAGCTCTGTACTGCTGGATTTTTTCCTCCACCACCTCAGTGATCAGTTATCTTCACAGATGGAGCCTCCTCCTCAGATCACTGATTCTCTGATTAAGAGAGAAGACCCTGTGAAAGAACTACAATTCCCATCAGGCCACAGGCTCAAAGCTACACCCCGGCTGGAGGACTCTGTGCTGCAGGTGCAGGTGTGTTTTGTGCGTGTCATGGTCCGGGGGTGTGCTAGTGTGTCTCCCTCCGAGCTGGCATCTCCACCCCTGGGAGGGGCCTCTGTGTTCTGCTGATTGCTCGCACCTGTGGGTGATTGAGCCGGGGACTCATAAGGCCAGCGCACTCAACCTCTCTTCGCCAGATTCTCAGCTAACCCTTCCACGCATCAAGTTGCTGGACGCAAATCTCTGCCGAAGAGCTCCCATCTGGACGCTGGACCACCTGCCAGTCCCACGGGTTGTTCACCCCATTCACCTGCCTGCCTCAACGCCAGAAATTTCAGACCACTAACCCCTCCACGCCACTACAGACCACCCGCGCTAAGTAAGCTGTGCTCACTAAGATTCGAACCCTACCTGAACGTCTATATTCAGTGACTCTGACCCTTTCCCCGGACCCAGGTTGACTCTCCCTCCAGCCCAATCCTCGGAGCGGCTGTTTTCCACTGACGAATGACCAGATTGCTCACTTAGCTCAGGCTGCATAAACCTCTATGGTTTAGTTGTTGTATTTAGCATTTGTGAAACTCACATTCCAGTTGTGAACACTTGTGGTGAAAATAAAAGTTGTCACTGAAACTACTAACGTGCTGTTCTTCACCCAGCAATTGAGTCCTTTTCCTTTTGAGACGGCCTCGGCCGTGACAGTGCGTACCTGATGTGGTAACAATGGCTGTCTTCTCCTCTGGTTGGCTCAGCACGTCCTCCTGACTGTGACACGTGGCGGTCGTGTAAGGATGAAGCTTGTTTATCTGTTTGGAGCTCAGGCTCAGCACCTGTGCTGTGAGTCTACCTGCACTGCTGTTTACATCAATAACGAACTTGTGCTCAGTTAAAAAAAAAAATTAAGCAGACTAAACTTGAGTTGCTTAAACTAGAAGAACTAAGTAACCTGGAAATTTAGCTTTTCAGTGGTGGAAGGTAGCTAAGTACATTTACTAGGTTATAGTAGGGCTGTTCGATATAACGATATATATCGGATGACGATATAAAAACGTCTGTCGTTTCATTTTACGCTATCGTTTGTTTCGTGGTGTCGCAAAATAAACTGTTTACGGCAATATTTTTTCATTATTCTGATGTCACTGTAGTGGCTATATTCATTTATTAAAGTTCTCTCTTCCTCTCATATTTAATATAACCACACTACGGACGGACAAGCACCTGTTTTTATGCGTTGTCGTTAGCAACAATGACGGTAAGACCATCGCGTGTCCGTTTGTTTATTTTCCACATAAACCTTTCAGAATAATGCTCAAGATCCTGTTGAGACTTTTCAAAATAAACTGAATCACATGAAAGAGCAGATTATTTATGGATGAGAAGTAGAAAAGAGCCGCCAGGTGCTAAAAAATAAACCTTAGACTCAAACGTTAGAACAGGCTTTTCCCCGCAGCACGCCGTGTAATAAATACTCACAAAGAAAACGGCGGCCGTTACAACTTATGTCTAAAAATGTATCGTTTCATACATCGGTTAAAACACTCGACTCCAGCTACATGACGCGCAGCTGGAAACACTTCACGCAAGTCGAGCTGCCCGAGATTCACAGAATTTACAGGAAATGTTACATTTTTGTGATTTATATCGTTATAAAATCAGATGAAAAGCTCATTTTAATTATTTAATTATTTAATGATTTTGCAGAGAAACAGACAAAAAGCAGCCTCCCTTTGGCGGAAGGATAAAACAATATGGGCCGGCTTTAACAGGGAAGGGGGGCACAAAGACATACTTTTCTTTCTTATTCTCATTTAAAATGTCTAGTTTTTAATAAATAATTATCTGAATCTTACACCCAAAGTTTTAATCTGATGCAAAATATATAGAAGTCCATTAGTGTATATAGTAACTATTAAGTCTAATATACCCTAGTAAGCTATAGTACTTTTTCCTTTGGGAAGGTACCATCTGTGCAGTCTGCAGTTCTGTTGAAGAAAGATGTTGAATCTATTTAATTATTCTTGAAAAATAATTTATTTCTGTGCATTTTTTTCACACTGCATCAAATTAAAGTTGATTACGTCGATTAAGCATCATGAGGTGGAGGGTGGGGGGTGGTTCCTTATTTTTTTTTTTTGCTGGGAGTTTGCAGCCCTATTAGTTAGGCTGCTTAATATTTCTGCTAAGTACTCTTTAAAACACCAGAATAGGGAGGATGGAGCAGGTTTAACTTTATTAGATTGATCAGTTTTGCTGAACTATGAAATATTTTGGGTGCAGTGTGTTTTTTCACACACAGGTATAACAGAATAGCTTTAGTGTTTTGTTTTTTTAACTTGAGTTTGAACTTATACAAAATGCAGAAAGATATTTAAAAAAACAGTTTTATTGATTAAAAACACTGTATCGGATTCATATCGGTATCGGCCGATATCCAAATTTATGATATCGGTATCGGACATAAAAAAGTGGTATCGTGCCATCTCTAGTATGCAGTAACGGAGAGCATGGAAGCAGAGCAGCCCACCAAAGCACCAGACATCATGAGTGAATATTCTGACGTTTTCAAAGGCATTGAGGAATTCCAAGGTGAGTGCAGCTTCACAGTGGACCCGACTGTCGCACCAGTCGTGTGCCCACCAAGACGAGTGCCTTTTGTCCTCAGAGATCATGTCAAATCAGAGCTGGACAATATGGAAAGAGACAAGATTGTCCAAAAAGTGACAGAGGCCACCAAATGGGTCAACGTTCTTGTAATCTGCGAGAACCCGAAAAGACCCAAACTCCGGCTGTGCCGGGACCCAAGACTTCTAAACAAAGCCATAATGAGACCACACTATCCACTCCCCACTCTTGAGGATGTGACATACAAGCCTACAGGTGCAAAATGTTTCAGCATCCTCGACGCACGTTCCGGCTATTGGCCCATCAAGCTAAGTGAGGAGTCATCCTTTCTGACTACTTTCAACACAATCTTCTGCAGACACCGTTTCCTCAGGCTCCCCTTTGGCATCGTGTCTGCTCAAGATGAGTTCCAGAGGAGGATTGACGAGACGTATGAAGGCCTGGAAGGAGTGGCAGGCATCGTGGACGACATCATTGTGTTCGGAAAAACAAAAGAGGAACACGACAAAAACCTTGAAGCCATGCTCAACTGCACCAGAGAGAGAGGTTCACAACTCAATGCAGAAAAGTGCCGCATCTGTGTTACAGAGGTGAGCTTTTTCAGACATAAGCCCACAAACAACGGGCTGAAACCAGACCCACTCAAGGTAAAAGCTATCAAAAACGTGAAACCTCCAGAAAACGCTGCGGACCTGGAGACAATCTTAGATATGGTGAATTATCTCGCCAGAATCGCCCCAAACCTGGCAGAAATGAGTGCACCACTCAAACTGCTGCTGCACCAAGACATGCCGTTCAAATGGGAAGAAGAACACGTGCGTGCTTTCCAGCAAATCAAAGACACCCTTACTGCCGAACCAGGGCCAGTGCTTGCATATTTCAACCCTCAAAAGGAGGTAACACTACAAATAGACGCTTCTAAAAAAAGAAGGAAGGCCGGTCACATACGCGTCAAAACTGCTCAACAAAACAGAGCAAAACTACGCCCAAATAGAGAAAGAACTCTACGCCGTCCTCTATGGCTGTAAAAGATTTCATCACTACATCACTGCACCGCCTCGACTACAACGTACGCTGCTTGCTCTTCAGAAGTACAGCATAACACTTGTCCACAGGCCTGGAAAAGAGATCCCAGTAGCAGACACGCTATCAAGAAAGTCAACAGACGACAGTGACAGCTCACGAAGTGAGGAAATGGAAACACAAGTACACACATTCGTCCGGACAGCACCAGTGAGCACAGAGAAACTGGAATCAAAACTGCCACAGCCCAAGACGAACAACTCTCTACCCTCAAACGCATCATCCGGTCAGGCTGGCCAGAGACACGCAAAAAGTGCCCAGAACTTGTCAGTGAGTACTGGAACCATCGCGATGAAATCACTGAGGCCGATGGACTTCTCCTGAAAGGCGAAAGAATAATAATTCCGCACTCACTGAAAAAAGACATGCTGCAACGAATGCACACGGGACATTTTGGAGTGGAAAAGAGCAAACACAGGGCACGAGGCATAACGTTCTGGCCAGGCAAGAGCAAACAGATTGAACAGACAGTTATGAAATGTGACATCTGCCAAACGCATCGCAGCTCGAACCAAAGAGAGCCCATGCTGTCTCGAGAAATCCCAGAGAACCCATGGCAAACTGTGGGGACCGATTTGTTCTCATGGAACTCTGAAAACTACATTGTCATTTGTGACTACTTAAGCAGATACTTTGAACTCGAGCGCCTGCCAAACATCACCACGGCAGCTGTGATTCACAAGATGAAAGCCACATTCTCCAGACACGGCATTCCTAAGAAAGTCATAAGCAACAAGGGGCCGTGTTACAGCTCACAAGAGTTCAGACGTTTTGCAGAGCACTGGGGATTCCAGCATATTACATCAAGCCCACGTTACCCCAGAGCAACGGCTTAGCTGAAAAGACTGTCCAAACTGCAAAACGTATTCTGACAAAAGCAAAACAGGACAGGATGGATCCCTACTTGAGCTTGCTGGAGTACAGGAACACGCCTGTTGATGGACTTAAATCCCCAGCCCAAATCCTCATGAGCCGTAGATTGCGCTCCATTTTGCCCTCAACAACTACACAGCTGCGCGCTCAGGTCATCCCGCAAAGCCTTGTGCAAGAAAAACGGGAGGAATGTCAACTCCCTCAGAAAAGACATTATGACACATCCGCCCAACCCCTGCCGACACTGCGGACTGGAGCACCAATACGCTACCAGCAAGAAGATGGGACATGGCAGCCAGCTACTATCCTTAAACCGGCAGAGACTCCACGCAGCTATCTCATCAAAACAGGTGATGGTCAACTCCTGACGCGCAATCACCGACACCTCGCCACGCACTCCCACACAAACTGGCATTTGTGACGACACCCAAACCCCTCAAGACACTGTTCCAGAGACCAGGTCTCCTCACCACACTCCAACTACAATGACTGAACCTGCCCTCGCGCCAGATTCGGCCGTGCCATCAAGCCAAGGCAGGTTCTTGATTTGTAACCCCAACAAAAACAAAAAAGGGTTGATGTAAAGTCAAAGCTTGAGAAGTGTTGAAATGAAAAAAAAAGATGGAAAAAAATGTTTGAAATACTTACACAGCAGAACCTAAAAAGAGTTGAAATGTTTGAAAACTTAAGAAGAGTTGAAATGTTTAAATAAAAAATAGTTTAAAATACATATACAGCAGCATAGCATATGGCAACCTAGAAGCATATTTTTTACATCTTGTTATTATAGTCTCACTACCAAAGAAGCGTAATGTTTGAACTCTTATTTTGAAATCACCGGAACTACACAGATACGCCGGCTGTATGTGCGTGTGCTAGCTTAGCAGTTGACAGTTACGTGGATGTAAGGCTGATCCTTAGGTTCTGAATAAAGGAAACTGTATGACAACTCTGAGGCGATTTCTTCATAAGTATTGAAGCCACAACAGTTAATAGTGATGTGCGAATCATGAACGAATCGTTCAGTACTCGAGAATCACTTTACTGGCTCATGATTCACAAGCCCAACTGACTCATCCCTGTTGCTGTTAGCAAACTAATTCCATTAGTAGAAATATATCTAGCTTATAATTAAAATTGTGGAGAAAAACACAACATCCAGTATCTTAACAAAAACGTTTCTGCTCTGAACTGGAAGAAAAAACCCTGAGTAGAAGCTCACATCAAGACAATAGCTCCTCGGTTCACAGTAGCATCGCTCTGCTAACATGCTAACAGCACATTTGAGCTACTCACCCCCTCCCTCCTGGCTCACAGCTTCTTCTTCTTCTTGGTTGGCAACCAATGTTAAGGCGCATTACCGCCCCCTGGCTCACAGCTCAGTGGACATTTAGATGAGAAAATATATATTTTTGACACATTTGAGGAAAATACTAATAAAAACATAAAAATAAATATTTCCTTTAGAATGTTTTAATGTTTTTGCTCTATAAAATAGTTGTTTTCTTTTACAATCACGCATCTTATCAGTAGGATTTACATGAAAAGAGAAGCAAATTAAGTTTGAGTGAAAATGTACATTTTTTGCACTCTCTGGTCGACTGACTCAGTGACTCAAATGACTCAAAAAACCCGATTCACTTTGGTAAGTGACTCATTAAAACTCAAATTTACCATCACTAGCAGTTACTCGATAAGAGCCCAGACCAATCACATGAGCCAAGGTGTGAAAACAGGTGTGGGTCACAATCAGCCAAGGTTTCGGGTGAGCTTGTTGTGAAACCTACCCAACCCTATCACGTCACTTCATTTCTTGCAGCGTGCAGCTGAGGCTCAACGCATTGCTTGCATTGAAGAGTCCTGCATTTTGGGTCCTACTTCCCCACACACCCACGGTCTGCCACCACAGACTGCGACAAATTTGGTTGGATAGAAATGTCTAGAAAAGGAGCTGATGGACACAAAGACATCAGTGGGAATTATTTTGGCTTTTGTCAGTCACATTTATATTAATCAGGCTACTCTCGATCAGCCTGTGTTACCTTTCGTTTCATTGGTGCTTTGGTTTGGGGAAGTTGTTTCTTTCCTGATCTTTTCCTGTCTTCTCAGACCTGAGATAGGACTGCTCTCTGCTGTTGCTGATGACTCCAGTTGATTCTACGAGACGTTTGGTCTGCAGCTATTCAGAGATCAGATCCCACAGAGGGTCCACACTGTCTGCACTGTGTGTAGTCACGTCTGCAGGTTTTTGTGTCCAGATTTTTCTGCAGATCATCAGAATGAAAGTGATTGGCCATGTTTACAGAGCCCTTTTTAAAATGTACTTTCGTGACATTATTGTGTGCACGTAAACAGAGAGCTGCTCTCTGATTGGTCCCTGCCTGCTGTGTGTGTGTGTGGGATGTTCCTGCCGCAGCAGCAGAGTGTGTGGTGCTGGTTTTTACGCGTCACTTCATTTCTTGCAGCGTGCAGCTGTGGTGGCTGTCAGCAGCTGTTGGAGCTGCTCTGAGGCTCATTCAGCTCCGTCATGAAGCTCAGGCTGCTGCTCGCTCTGCTCTCAGGTAACTGCTGTGTGTGTGTGTGTGTGTGTGTGTGTGTGTGTGTGTGTGTGTGTGTGTGTGTGTGTGTGTGTGTCTTTCCTCTGCTTCAGTTTTGTCTGTAAAACCTTAAATCCAGATGAGCAGATCTCTAAGAGTCTCTGACTGTGAGCAGCTTCCTGTCTCTCAGTCGTTAATAGGAGCATTAAAGCAGAGCCCATCATCAGGTCTGTGCTGCTTTCTGTTCTCGTGTGAGTCTCTGTTCTGTAATGTGTAGGTCAGTGAAGCTGACGGGGGGGCTGGCACCACAGAGGAGCGCTCGCTACGTGACTCTGTGTGCAGGGCGGTCGAGCTCAGTCTGAATGAAAATGCTTTTATAGAAACGAGTGTGAGTCTCACCTGCTGATGTGTCTGTCAGGACAAACACGGCTGCAGAGCGTGTCAGGGTCAGAGGTCAGTCTGGTGTTTGAGTTTAGTTGTTCAGCTTCAGTCTCAGCTGCACAGCTGGGTTATAGACACAAGCGTGTGGTCATGTTGTTACTTGGACAGACCCGGGTCACCTGTACATGAACACACACATCAAACCTGGTTTCATCCCAGTCTGCAGCCTGAACTGGTCTGGGAGGGTTTGTAAGTGTTTGATGGGACGACTTCATGGAACTGTGTGAGATGTCCCAGGCTGCACAGCTGAGTCTACTGGAACCAGTGAAACCAGTGAAGATGACGAGACGCTGACCTGATCTGAGCAGAGTTTGGATCTGATGTAACAACGTTTTCCTGTGTTTCTGTTTCCAGTCTGTGAATGTGACAGCAGCGGGGTCAAAGGTCACACAGGTCAGGACGTCACTCTGCCCTGTAAATATGACAGGAAATATCACGGCGCCGTGGAAGTGTGCTGGCAGCGAGGAGAAATACCGCTCAACAAGTGCTCCAATCCGCTGATCTCCACAGATGGAGACAAAGTGTTAACCAGAGCTTCCAGCAGGTATGAGCTGCTGGGCCGACTGGAGGACGGAGACGTCTCTCTGACCATCATGAACCTCACAGAGGGAGACGCTGGACGATACGGCTGCAGGGTGCATATACCCGGGCCGTTCAACGATGAGAAGCATCACATCGACCTGACCGTTGTCCCAGGTGAGTCTGCAGCTGTGGATCAAACAGCAGAATCCACTCGTTCGTTTGAGTCTCAGACTTTAAACTGTCTGCCTGAACTTTTATATTCATGATGGTAACGAGTTCGTGTTTGCACAACTGTTTCAGCTCCACAAATTCACACATCAACAGCCTCGACGACAAAGACCACCGCGGCCTCTCAGACTGAAGGTGACCGATCCAAAGCTGCTTGTAGTTTATAACACGCTGCACACTCGTCCTGCTCACAACAAATCTGCACATGAAACCAGGTCTTTCAGCTTAAACCCATCATTTCCTCAGTGACACACAAACAAACAACAGCATTTCTGTGGAGTAAACTTTATTAGTCGTCACATATTTACAGCAGCAGCTCCTGATTTGTCAGATTGATGGTCCCAGTGATGCTGTGACATCAGGCTCCCAGTGTGTCTGCGATACAGCATCAGCAGGTTAAAGTGAAGCACTAGAGCGTAGGTGTCAGACTCTGGCCCGTGAAGCCATACCAAATTACTATCAGAGCTGGCCTACTGGTATTATACAGCTAATATATGTATTGTTTAGTATTAAGCTTTGCTTGTTCCATATTCAGTTTTTCAGCAAAACGTGTTTGAGTCCATAAGAAAAGATTCATTCTCATATCTGGAGGAATAAATATATTTCAATAAATATATTTCAATAAATATTAACGTTAGCCTGCGACTTTGTTCCAGTTTTGAATTTTGGCCCACTGTGTATTTGAGTTTGACACCCCTGCTCTAGAGCATCGGGCTGCTGATGAAACTCCCTTTAAAGCGTTTGCTTTCACTTCCTCATCCTGCAGGTCACCTGACCTCCACAGAAAGCCTGCTGACTTCCTCCCACAGTGTGACGAGCGGCAGTGAGGTGAGAGATCCTGTGAGAAACACAATAAGTAACCTGTTCTATTGATGTCAGGCGTGTCTAATGTTGGAGACTGAAGCTGTTTGTAGAAGTCTCTCCTCTGAGTACCAGCAGCAGGATCCATGTGAGCGTCCCCAAAGGACAGAGTGATGTGCACAAACAGCTGTGGCTTCAGGGTGTCTGTGGTCCAACTACACATGCACTAATGAAAGGTCCTTAAATGAAACAGCAGCACTGAATCCTTTCACATCCTGTCATCAGGGGCCGTGAAACGGAGGCAGAGGACGGCAGGCTAAGAGTTTGGTGCTCGTTGATTGTTTGATGCTTTTGATTCGTTGGGTTTGGACGTTCAGTGCTTTGAGTCTTTGGTTCTGGTTATAATTTTGTCGTGTTATCGATGTTACCGCTAGTACTGCCCGTCACCGCCCACGGTACGAGCCACCGAAGGTCTCCAGAGATTTCATTATGGACGTAGTCTGGTCTAATGGTTGTTTTACTCCCATGTGATTATGTTATTAGCGTGAACGTCCTGATTACCCGGTGTGTGTATAAATAGTCCCGCCCCTCAGTTCCTGCTCTGGATTTTGTTTCTTTGCCTTTTTGTTGTTTTGGATCAGCTCAGTCTGCTGCTCACGTGTTGCTAATCTGCACAGACGTGTGACGTGTTAAACCGCCGATGTGTGTTTGTGTGTCTGCAGAAGCAGGAGGGCGGAGCTCTGACGGGCGTTGTGCTCTACGTGCTGCTGGGTTCGGTGTTGCTGCTCATCATCGGTGAGTTCTTCAGCTCGCCACAGCTGCGTTACATGTTCGACCCACTGCTGTTTCTCACGTTACTGATCAGCTGTGATGGAGTCAAAGACGACTGTCAGAACCTCACCTCCACTCTGAATGCTGCGAGTGACGCCCTCACGCAGTCACGACGTAACTTCAGATGATCAGAGATGGAAAACCTTTCAGTTCTGTTATTGTCTGAAGTTTCACATCCAGTGAGTGTGAAACTCTGAAGCCAAAACAAAGCTTTAGTTCTGCACTGAGCCTGATGTGTTTCCACCTTCGTTTGGTGCCAGGATGGGATCCAGCAGAGATAAACATCCATCCTGTTCAGCTTCAACACTCGTGACTCCATTTATGACACCTTCTAACTTCCCATCAAAGTAACTGTAATGATCAGAAGCTCATATCTGCAGAGCAGCTGGCCCAGCTGAAGCTCGGTCACGGTGTGCGTGTCCCGGCAGCTCTGTGGTTTGTAGATGGCGGCTGCACCAGGAGAGACGCACGGCTCACCAACAGATTGAATAACACTGGATTTATGAAACTGTGACCTTCTGTGTCTGTGACAGGGTTTCAAATGTTTACAGGGGCACGAGGTCGCCCACAGCTCACGTCTGTCTGTCCTCTGTGTCTCTGCAGCAGGAGGCCTGAAGCTGCTCTGCAGACGGTGAGTATGATCATGGACTTCTTCTTTGTGTCTCCTGAATAAATGACGCGGCTCAGCGTCTCGATCATCGACGGCACTGAAGGACGACATCTATGAGCCTTTCACGATTTCTCAGCCTTCAGTCTGTCGATACAGCTTCATCATAACGTCTTCACACGCGCTCAGACTGAAACCAGATGTGTCCAAAACCACAAACCACACAGCCGATTTCAAACGAGCAGAAACTGAGCAGCGAGCTTCAGACCCTTTAAGCATCCTGATGAAGCTGCACCCGCAGCCCGCTCGTTATTTTAACGGTCGCTCCGCTGATCGTTTTCCTGCAGTTTATTTTCCAATTTCAAGTCAACATAGTTTCTACAAATTTCTCTGAAAGTTCAGCAGCTTTAAAGAATCCTACAAATGAGTCTAGAACGTCTCCACAGGAAGTTTTTTATTCTGTACAGGAAGTAACTATGAAGACATTTAATAATAATTAAAGCTGCTGACAGCTGACTCTCGGCTCTCGTGTCTCAGCCCTCAGAAGTTTCAGCAGTTCGACACCTCGGCCCGCTTCAGCTCCACGTCGTCTGCTGTGCAGCTTCACAGCAAAAGCTCCGCCGGGGACGCCGTGTACCACATCAGCGGCAGCGAAGGCGTATACGAGAACTACCTCTGCAGCTCTGAGGCTCCGCCCACTCAGCTGCCAAGGCTGAAGACGATATAACGAATATCAACAGCCTTTCTGGAGTTTGAGCCAGAGCTGTGCCTTCATTTCTGTCCAATCAGAGAGCTTCAGGTGGTAAATCTCCCTCAGCTGGGAGGGTCTGTAGGCAGCAGGTGGTTAACAGACTAACATGTAAATACAAATGAGCTCTTATTGTGAAAGATCTGGTATGATTTCAGGTTTTTCTCAGATTTAATAAAATATTTGAAAAATTTTTTGAACATCTTTGATCAGAGTTTTTGTAGCTGTTAGTTTTTCATCCTTTAAACATTTTCTCTGAGGATGGAGTCAGTTTACTGCTCCAGGTGGCCCCCTGGTGGCCAAATGACTGTAACCTCAAAGGTGCCCGTTAGCAGTGTTGGTCAAGTTACTTGAAAAAAGTAATCAGTAACTAATTTGTTGAACATTTAAACCTATTTTCTGCACATAAAATGAAATATATTTTTGTGTTTATGCACAAAACAAATTTCCCCTTGTGGGACAATTAAAGGATTATTCTATTCTATTCTAAAATGCAAGTAAAACAGCAGAAAATAAATAAAATCAAAGACTAGCGGTCCTGTTGCTCTATTTTCACCTGTATAGCAGGAGTGGGGCAGGCGGAGGTTTACCCTGGTGCAGGTGTGCCGCAGCGGTCAGCTGAAGAAGCCACGAGTTTCTCTGTGTTTCCCATTACATCGTTGCGCACTCGGTGCTTGCTCTGAAGTTTAGGGGTTTTTCGCTGTAAAAAGAAGTTTTCTTCCCACGCAGTGAACAGCGGACACTAATGTTTTTGTCACTTTTTATGGAGTCAAACTCAAAGTAAGGTCAGTACTTCCACGCTTTAAACGCTGCACGCTCATACTCTCTCCGCACTCGATATATGAGCCACTGTTGATCTGCACACAGCTGTTGTCACGAACGTCGCACTCGCTTACGTCACTGTCATGAGACATTCTCGCAAAAAAAAAAATCACGGTTTTAGTAACGCAGTAACGCAGCGTTCCTACGGGAAAGTAACGGTAATCTAATTACCTTTTTTACTAAGGTAATCTCTTATTTTACTCGTTACTTGAAAAAGTAATCGGTTTACAGTTATGCCTTACTTGTAACGCGTTACTGCCCATCTCTGCCCATTAGTGACTTAATCACTATAATCATAGTAATAATTTGCGGCACATCTCGTATAAAGTACAACATTCTTGTTGTTTTTGACATGTTGGCTCTGCCTCGCTCCACAAATATAAAAAACTTTATTATATTATTATGTTTTATGCATTAAAATCTAAATATGTCTTACAATTATTCAGATCCTTCCACTGCATACTCCACATTTACTCAAACTACAGAGTGACTATAAAGAAAAGTAATCTATTACACATTACTTGTTCCTTTTCTTAAATGTAATGCAGTATGTTTGTTACTTTCATGTCTCTGTAAAATGACCTGAAACACACGGTCTCATAATAAACTGTAAACCTGAGGCTAAAGTCATGAACTCCTCGTGAGGACACACCGGATGTCTCAGCACAGAGAGGCGGTCGCCACGGTGATTCTACTGTACAGACATGAGCAGGTAGAAACAGCAGCCTGACTGTTACCTGGTGAAGTTCAGGCTCTGGCTGCTGTGCTGGAGTCTGCATACATCACTGAGTCTGTGGCTAGCTTACCGTTAGCTTAGCATTAGCATGGTGATGTGTCGCTCATAACAGCAGACTCCTCAGGGAGAGCCGAATGTTCAGCACTAGTGATGCGCGAATCATGAACGAATCGTTCAATACTCGAGAATCATTTTACTGACTCGTGAATCATGATTCACAAGCCCAACTGACTCACTGACTCATCCCTGTTGCTGTTAGCAAACTAATTCCATTAGCAGCAATGTATCTAGCTTATAATTAAAATTGTGGAGAAAAAACACAACATCCAGTATCTTAACAAAAACGTTTCTGCTCTGAACTGGAAGAAAAAACCCTGAGTAGAAGCTCACATCAAGACAATAGCTCCTCGGTTCACAGTAGCATCGCTCTGCTAACATGCTAACAGCACATTTGAGCTACTCACCCCCTCCCTCCTGGCTCACAGCTTCTTCTTCTTCTTGGTTGGCGACCAATGTTAAGGCGCATTACCGCCCCCTGGCTCACAGCTCAGTGGACATTTAGATGAGAAAATATATTTTTGACACATTTGAGGAAAATACTAATAAAATAAGATAAATAAATAAATAAATGTTCCCTTTAGATTTTTTTTTTGCTCTTTTTTGCTCTATAAAATAGTTGTTTTCCTTTTACAATCACTCATCTTAGCAAATTAAGTTTGAGTGAAAATGTACAGTTTTGCACTCTCTGGTCAACTGACTCAGTGACTCAAATGACTCAAAAAATCCGATTCACTTTGGTGAGTGACTCATTAAAACTCGATTCAGTAAAAAGAATCAAATTTATCATCACTATTCAGCACCTGCTGCTGAGCCCTGATGAGAGCCCAGGCAGGCGGTACTTTGTACTGACGGACACACTATGCAGCCAATCACATGCAAAGACACACTAGGATCATACTATTATGTCAAATATGGAAGGGGGTGACAGATCCAAAGACAGCGAGTGTAGAGCTGCAGGCCTGGAGGACAAAAGAATTGAAACTTTTGTCCGGGTATGTTCTCCATAGTAAAAATATTCAAACAAAGCTTTTAATAAAATGTTTTCCCAAAACATTCAGAATTGATAAATTACACTAAAATACAGTGTTGGACTGAAGAGCCATCGGACAGCACGAGTTGTGTTAGCAGTGCTGCTGCTTCTGTCCTGGAGCCGTCTCCACTTTACCGTCACGCTCTCATCCTTTTGTGCAATGACATAAAAGTCACGTTCACAGCTGTGTGGCTGCACTGCTGCTCTGCTGTCCGTCCTGCAGTGATTAAATGCATTACTTTACTGCATTACTGAGAATGTAATGTGATTATAGTAACGTAGCAAGTGATGATAACGCGTTACACTCAGCACTGACTGTAAATGAGCCAGTTTATGTTAAACTGCATTACAAATGTCTCAATCTGACATACAGGTAAAAAAAACTGGAATATATAAAGTGTTTTATTTTAATTTATATATTTTTATAAAGTTGAATGAAACCAGTTTAAATAAATAGTCAAACTTGTTTTTAACACATTTTAAATGAACGAGATGAGACCTCGTATGCAGCTGAGTTCAGCAGGCTCCGCCCACCTGAACTCCATCAGGTTTATCCGAAACCTTCATCTCTCCAATCAGAGCGACCACATCAGTCACACAGGTAAGATGATCCCACTCTCCTTTTATATCATCTCATTATTGTTCAGGTTTCAGTCGCAGCAGCTGGGTTTGTTGGTTTGTGTGTTAGTGGGTTTGTGTGTCTGCTGCTCTTTGCTTCTTCGATGGCTTGAAACAGTTATTCTGTCACGTTGCCTCACATGAATGTTGTTGTTGTTATACCTTTAAAATGTTCCCTGAGCAGCTGGTAGAACTCCACACCAAACTCCATGCAAATATTGTCTTATTTTACCCGTGTCTGTGTATATCCACCCACAGTCTTGGGCTTGATGACGATGATGACTGTACAGCGTGTGACGAAATATTTGGTATTTTCATTCATCCTCACTGCGTCCACAGGATACAAA
Organism: Perissodus microlepis; assembly: GCF_051167445.1. NCBI lineage: Eukaryota > Metazoa > Chordata > Actinopteri > Cichliformes > Cichlidae > Perissodus > Perissodus microlepis. The sequence continues at coordinate 33,255,530 of NC_140470.1, read as the reverse complement.
CATGGGGGATTCTCTGTAGAGCTCACCCTGGGTCAACACACCTGAATCACATGATTAGTTCATTACCAGGCCTCTGGCGAACCTCAGGACATGTTGAGGAGCTAATTTAGTCATTTAAATCAGCTGTGCTGGATCAAGGACACTCGAGTCCTGGTGTAGACGGTGATGAGAACCCTGTTTCACCTCAAGCTTCATATTTTCTCAAAAATCATCAGCAACATTTGGATTTGATAAGACTTTAATGTTGTTTGTGTGACTTGTGTACATAGTTTAACGTAACCTCATATTTCCTGTTTGTAAAATATCAAAGTAAAAGCTTGAACTCGTGACAGCTGCGTGATCATTTCAAGATAACAGGAAGTGGACCTGACTCTTTGGACCGTGGAGGTTTGTCTTCGCTCCTCTGTGGCTGCGTCGTGCTGTTAGTGCCGACGTTCTCGGATGTTTCTTGTTATTGTTTCTCCCGTTGTTCACACGGCTCTCTGCATTCCTGTGACAGTGCAGTTTGTAGATAAAGTCTCAGTGCTGGTTTCTGTGGGACTTTATCGGTGCGTCACATCTCTGTGGGTGAGTTTTGGTCCACTCTTCTTTACAGCTGCAGGTCATTGAGGCTCGCAGCATCCATGCACAGCTCTCTGAGCTCTGATCTTTGGTTCTTGTGGTTAGTTCAGGTGCAGCTTTGCAAGCCTAAGTCAAGCTGCCTGGCAGCTCTTCCAACCAGGCTATACTTTTCCATCCATTCATTTCCTGCCACCTGTGTCTGGGTCGTGGGAGCAGCTGTAAGCCCAGGTTCCCTCACTCACACCAGTCAGGAGCTGCGATCTGTCCGTGAGTCCCGGCTCTGTCCTGGGGCCTCCGTCAGTACGACATGCTTCAAACGCCCAGCAGGAGCCCAAACCTCCTCGACTGGCTCCTCTCGATGTGGAGCAGCGGTTCAGGTTGGAGCTCCTCACCCTAACTCTAGGAGAGGGTTCAATCTTTTTCTCATGTCCTGTCATGAACTTTGACCTTTGCCCTGCTAACTCAGGGAGGCGGTGACCCATGTGAATAACTTGTACTAACGCACACTTGTGATGATTATGGAATCTGTTAATAAATGACCTTCACAACTTTCACTAACTGGAATCTTCACTGAGCTCTCTGCTGCAAACAGCTGATCACTAACGACTGGGTACCACAGGTGTGACTGAGTCCAGGTGTTTGTGTGTCGTCAGGTGAACGATGAGCCGGCCGGTGATGACGCAGCCTCAGCAGCTCTTCGTTTCCTCGGTGGAAGCTGACTGGGCTTCAGGGATCTGCGACTGCTGCGACGACAAGAAGCAATGTAGAGTAACAACCACGCTTCAATCAGAGCGGACTTTACTGATCCCACACTGACACTCGGGACCAGACTAACAGCTGGACACGGGCATGCAGCCGACGCTTTAACAGCTCATAAGAATTATTATAAGAATCTAATTGAACATAAACAAACACTCGTTCTTTAATTTATCAGTTTCCACAGAGACAAACATCAGCTGTCATCTGTTTTCCTTTGATTTTCAATTCAATTAAATTTTATTTATACAGCACCAAATCACAACAAAAGTCGCCTCAAGGCGCTTCATAGATACAGAGAAAAGCCCAACAATCATATGACCCCCTATGAGCAAGCACTTTGGCGACAGTGGGAAGGAAAAACTCCCTTTTAACAGGAAGAAACCTCCAGCAGAACAAGGCTCAGGGAGGGGCGGGGCCATCTGCTGTAATTGGTTGGGGTGAGAGAAGGAAGACAGGATAAAAGACATGCTGTGGAAGAGAGACAGAGGTTAATAACATATGATTCAATGCAGAGAGGTCTGTTAATACATAAGTTTAAATAAGTTTATCATTTTAAATAGATCAGAATATAAACAGCACTGAGGTCACATGTTCATTCATTCACACTGAATCAGTTTGAACCTAAAAATGTCCCAAAGTTCAAAATCAGACACAAGGCTTCTTTGGTTCTTTGAGTTCATATTCAGAGCAGCTGATAAGGCTCTGCACCAAACTCCATTCAAAAAGCTTCAAATTATCATCTGTGTGTGACGTGAATCCATCCAAAGGCTAACAACATCAGCTGAGGAGGGCTTGGTTTTACTCACATCTTTAAAAAACAAAAACATCGTCTGAACCTAAGTAGCATCTACAGTGTAAACAATACGTTTATTTGTTAAACAAAAGAAAAAAAAAATCATATTTTATGATTGAACTTTTTTTTAATCAAATATAAAGATGCTGTTTTTATTTTTATTTATAGTTATATAAGCAGTTTGTTGCTCTTATTTTTTTCAGTTTTTTGTGTTACTTTGTTTCATGTTGTTATTCAGTATGTTTTTGACGTCGTGTTTGTCGTCTGTCGTTCCCAGGCTGCTTCGCCTTCTGGTGCTGCCCCTGCTTCATCTGTCGAACCACCAAACAGTTCGGTCAGTGTCTCTGTCTCCCCCTGCTGGACGTGTTCGGCTGCGTCCGTCCCATCACGATGTCCATCAGGGTGTCGCTGCGTCAGCGCTACGGCATCAAAGTACGACCACGAGGTGGCGCTGAGACGCTCGTTTGGTTGTAGTTAGCAGCCGCTAAGCTAACATTAGTCAGTGTGGCTCACTGTTTGCCTGTTTCAGGGGAACCTCTGCACCGACTGTTTGTGCTCCACCTTCTGTCTGCCCTGCGTTTGGTGTCAAATGGCCACCTAGATGAAGAAGCAGAAGCTCCCCACCATGCAGTGACATCATCCGCCAGTGATGATGTCATCAGCGTGACGTCATTGCCCCAGACCGGCCGTCGTGGCCCAGCTCCGCACCAGGAGAAATCAATAATCATCAGTGTTTGCTGTATTTATCAGTTATTTGTTTTTAACAAATCAGGTTTTTTTTGTTCTGTTGTTCATCTGTTTACTCGATTTAGATGTTTGTTAGCTTAAATTCATTAAAATTAAATTCATGCTTGTGACCGAGCTTAAAGATGAAGCGAGACTGTGGAGAGAAGCTCAGATCTGATATTTAATCAATGCACAAATATTCAGTGCGTGTGAGCTTTGGAAGGTGATTTCAGAATTTACATGAAATCATTTAAATGTTTTTACACAATTCAGGTTTGGCTTCTAGCCAAATTCAATACTGACAAAATAAAAACCTTTAAAAATGGAAATTGTATTTAAACTTTTTTTTTTAATTTCTTCCCGATCAAATGTAATTAAATAAATACTCTGAGTAATGTGTCTGTGCATGTGGAATCGAAGGTGTTATACTGTTCATTACTTTCCATTTAGCAGTTTTTCATTTTACTGTCGTGTCACTTTGCAATAAAACCTGATCATTAAGTTTATAAGAAAATATTAATAACAAACTCTCTTCAGATCATTCTGATGAGCAGTAATTAATTTTTGTTTGTTAGCTTCTTGTAATGAAAGAAAACTCTCGAGTGTCCACACAGTGAAGCTGGTTTTTAGATTTTAGGGGGAAATTATTTCCTTCTTACCAAATCCAAAACCCTTCACTTAAACTTTCACTTTTTTAAATGTTATTATTTATCTCTTTATAGACATAGATATAGATATATATTTACGCGGAATATTTCTGAAGTGTCAGTAAAATTCTGACTAAACCTAAAAAAGGAAGTTTGGTATTTTATTTTGAAGGGTGGTGCTGCCGCTGCCCTCCGGGCCGCTGGTGGCGCTGTGGTTCAGCGTTTTCCACAAACGGCAGAGAAAGAGTCTTGAAACACGTGTGGGGTCTTTTCTGTGTGCGTGTTGTGATCAGCAGGCAGGAGTCCGAGCAGAAAACAATTAAACGGGTATCGATTACCAGTGATTATCGATCAGAAATGACGAAGGTGAAGAAGGAGAAAGTTTCGGAGGAGGGTGAAGAAGCCGGTACCGGGGGCACCGAGAGGTCGTACCAGGAGCTGATCGCTCACCTGAACCCGATCGCTCAGCCGCTGGCCTCCAAAAAACTCAGCAAGAAGCTCTACAAATGCGTGAAAAAAGGTGAGAAGAAGAAGAATCCCGCTAACGGCCGGGAAATGTTGGAGATTGCTGTTCTCGTGGCGGTGGCGCCGAACTCTGTTTAAAAATTCACGAATTTAACGATTTCTTTCTGCTCTGCAGTTGTTAGTATCGATGCAGGACTTTAAATAAGAAAGTGTTCGAGTCACTTAAAGCTTCTGGTTAATTCGGCCGTAAACATGTCGTTTATAGATGCACAGTTTGTAATCTATTGGTAATTTTCTGTGAGAAATCAGCGGCTGTTTGTACAGCGTCATCCTCAGTGAAAGGTTCAGTCAGAACCGCTTCCGGTTTCACTGGGCGTTTTGAAAGGCAGCTGCATGTGCTTTTATTTTGATGCTTAGCAGAAGTGTTTTTAGTATGTGAGAAAATCTTCACAGTTTGGTTTGTGAGGGAACTTTTGTTGTCGGGAATCATGTGAACGATGTGTTCACACTGCAGATGTTAGAGCTTTAAACATCCAGATGCGCTCCTCCTCACTTTAAATGCAGTTTGCAGCTGGACTGGGCTTGAAGGAGGCGCAGATCCTTCATGTTGCACTTGAGCTTAAAACTGCAAGTTTTTGACTGGAGTCTGGTTAAATGTGTCTCTGTTTCTATCATCCAGCTGCCAAAGTGAAGAACATCCGACGAGGAGTCAAAGAAGTTCAGAAGTTCATCAACAAAGGAGAGAAAGGGTGAGCCGCTGCTGCACCTTTCAGCGCGTCCTCAGGTGTGTCCAGGTGTTCGTGACGATCACAGGTGTACTTATGTGTTTCTGATGTGTCTGCAGCATCGTGGTGATGGCGGGCGACACGCTGCCCATCGACGTCTACTGCCACCTGCCCGTCATGTGTGAGGACAGAAGCCTGCCGTACGCCTACATCCCGTCTAAAGTGGTGAGTGACAGTGGACAGGTGTGCTGAAGGCCTGTCACCTGATGGGGGCGGGCTCTGAACGCATCGCTCTGTCAAGGTTGGATGGAGGCGTCATGGGCGTGGCTGAAACTCAGTCTGTGCTTGCAGAGCGCCGCTCACACAGCATGTGTGTGCACTGCTCGCTGCACTTTCCTCAGCGCAGCAGGAAAACGTTACTGTGCAGCACAAACAGTCGACACGAGTGCGTCTCAGAGCGCTGTGTGAATGTGACGTCTCAGACGGTGACGGTCCGTACGAGTGCGCAGGCGTCCGTGTCTCTGCCTGCTGTTTCTGACCATGTGGACACGGCTGCACGCGCTCCGGCTGCACGCGCTCCCCAGGCAGCAGATTATACAATCAGGAGTTCAGCTCTTACTCTGTCTTTGGACAGCGTGCACCGTCTGTGCCTGTGGCGCTCATTTGACCTCACGTCTTGTTTTAGAAAACAGTTCGTGAGGATGTCAGAGAAGCTGATTGGTTCTTGTGCAACACTTTGTACGACTCACAAAACAAACTTTTCAGCTGAAGCTCCAAAAGTTGATTCTGTTCATCTGGACGTTTTCAGTGGGAGAAACGTTTCGTCATCATCAGGTGACTCCTTCAGGGTTCGTACGGGTGCTTGAAATCCTTGAAAATGCTTGAATTTTAATGTTGTCTTTTCAAGGTTTGAAAAGTGCTTGAATTTCAGATGTGGTGCTTAAAAGTGCTTGAAAGTGTATTTCATTCACCACAAATAACTGATTGAATATTTTTCTTATCAGATAGAAATAAAATGAGTCACAAAATGTAAAAGCAAAATTTCCCCGCCTGGCTGCCTTGCGTCTGTTTCACCGTGTGACCCCGCCCCTCCCTCGGACAGTCGGGGGTGAGTGCGCTAACACACCTGTAGGTCGCTGTTTTAATGAGTGTTTGATGGAAAACAACAATGGCGGAGTTTGCGCTCTCCAGTCATGATGGGTGAGTCTTAGTAAATAATTTTCCAGTACGTGTACGTTACACATGCTATTTTTAAATTATGATTATTATTTTGCTAACTATCAAACTCGCTGGAGAAATGATTGAGATGCACTGAGTGTGATGCAGTATGGCAGCGCTGTTATGGAATATGCTGTGAACTTAGCTAACATTACTTAGCAGTGATATGAGTTCATTTACTCGAGTGAAAGCTTTAAACATTAGCCTGATGCATAACTAGCCAACTTAAGGCTTTCTGGTTAACCCTCTGGGGTCGACGGACCCAGAGTCTCCATTTCAACTTGGGTCGAACGTGCGGACTTCAAACTATGTACCCGTTTTTAAACTGTGTTGATAGGCCACGTAAAACCGGTGTTTTTTGTTTTTAATACAACAGTGGCGTTTACTCCCGGAAGAAACGGTTAAAACGGCGTTTTCTAAGGAGAGCGCCAGCAAACACACTTTGATTGTGAGTGAAAAAAGAAAAAGCACTCCTTCCCTATTGGTGGAAAAATGTACCACGTCGACCAATCAAAAAATGATATGGCAACATGTGGCATCTGGTTGTTTGGGAAGAGGGGGAAGTTTTAGGAGTGAGCGGCGACAGAGAGAGTGAGTTTTGATACGTGAGAGATTTGTGACGTTTACCGTGTTTGGAGTCTCAAGTTAGTGTGTTGTCTTGTGTAGTTAGTGTGTAGTCATTGTTTTGTTTTGTGTGTCAGTTCTACTAGTGAACGTCACAGTTGCTGCAAAAAAGCCACCAAAGGCAGACTGCAGTGTAAACATGTTTGTGGTTTTCACAGTCAAACATTTAACTTTCTCTCATTGTGTTTTTTGTCTGGATTTAGATAAATTGTGCTGATACAATTTGTCAAAATGAGAAAATAACAGATTGGCAAGATAAAGAGTTTTTAAAGGTGAAATATAGAGAACAAATCAACCCTGGACCCCAGAGGGTTAGAGGCTAAAAGCAAGGTTGTCACCAAGTACTGTTTATATTTGTGTGTATTGCTGCAGCTTCTTTGAGTATTAACTTGGTGCCTTTGGGTGAAGTGATGGTAATATGACTGATCCACATGGTCACTTGTTTCTGTGCGACCAAAGTTTCCCGGCTTTCATTCAAACTGTGTTCCTGGTCAGCACCGACACATTAAACTACTTAAACATTATAAATGTCTTCAAGCTCACACTGAGGCCTGTGGGCGCAATCAGCCACTGACACAGTTCACACATTTATGTGTGTTTGTATATGAATATTTCATACTTTAAGGCTGCCTGTTTATTTAAGGCAGATGAACAAAGTACACTGGACTTGTACATAATAATATCACGGATGATAAATTCAACAGATTTTAAGTAGATGCTTGTGCATTGTTAGTCTTATATGTGATGTGTTCAAAGCCTCCCAGTCAGTGCTGTTCTCCAGTCTGACTGTACATGATGTTATCAGCACAAACACGTTAAAGGTGACGTTTAGGACTTCAGCAATAATACAGACAGCAATGTAGCTAGCAATAAACAGCTTTATTGGGAATTCACTTAAAAAACAAACAACAAACAAACATCTGTCTCCTATTTTCTGTCACACAGGAAAGAAGCATCAGTATCTGATGAGCAGACTTATTTATTTCTTTTTGGGGGGGCGTGGGGGGGGGTCAACAGGAGAAGAATATCTAACAAGTTGATTTGACTTAATTTTAACTGAAAGGTGCATTTTGAGTTTATACACGATGTATATAAGACCGTTTCCTTTTGCAGTATTTTGTGTGGTTTGTTTTTCTATTTCTTAACAAAAGGGGATCAAAGGTGTTTAAGTTCACCTGGGATGATTTGTTTTCATTTTCACATGGTCTTACTGAGGTGATGCGAATTGAAACATGCATTCTTTTTTTGGGGGGGGGGGGGGGAGGCTGCATGTGCTGGAAAAGCTTGAAAAGGGACCTTGAAAGTGCTTGAAAAGTGCTTGAATTTGACCCTGAAAAAGGCGTATGAACCCTGCTTCTTCAGGCTCAGCTGACTGCAGGTTTCCAGCCTCGTAAACAGGACATTTGCATAATGACTGAAACCAGCCCACCGGAGGCACAATGGGGCTGGGGGGTCAGTTCCTTAATCTTAATTATGCAGATTCTCATGATCGCTGATCAGTGGCCATGAGCACCACTGAAAACGCTACGTCCAGATGAACAGAATCAACTTTTGCAGATTTACTTACCTGGATGATCGAGTGTGCATCGAGACGTTTTCAGCTGAAGAGGTTTCAGTAGAAAAGCTTTCTTGCATGCAGATCAAACCGCCAACCTTCTGATTAGTCGATGACCGGCTGAGCTTCAGCCAATCAACTAACGAACGTCTGATCATGTGACACGTGAGCACGCGTCAGCTTCAGACTCTTATTTTCAGATCTTTTGTGATTTCCTGACTTTTAGTGTTGGAATAATTTCTCTTATTTTGACAAGTCTGTGTGCTTCCAATTCAGTTTTATTTATACAGCAACAAATCACAACAACAGGTGTTTCAGGGAGTTTTTAGGACTTCCTGATAATAATGAATTACAGTCGTCCAGCCTGGAAGTAATAAATGCATGAACTAGTTTTTCAGCGTCACTCTGAGACAGGATATTTCTAACTTTAGAGATGTTGCACAAATGGAAGAAAGCAGTCTTACATATTTGTTTAATATGTGCGTTGAAGGACATGTCCTGGTCAAAAATGACTCCAAGGTTCCTCACAGCGTTACTGGAGGCCAAGATAATGCCATCCAGAGGAAGAATCTGGTTAGATACCATATTTCTAAGATTTTCAGGGCCGAGTACAATAACCTCAGTTTGATCTGAATTAAGAAGCAGAAAGTTAGCGGCCATCCAGGTCTTTATGTCTTTAAGACATTCCTGCAGTTTAACTCATTGGTGTGTGTTATCTGGCTTCATGCACAGACAGAGCTGGGTGTCATCTGCATAGCAGTGAAAGTTCTGGCTTTAAAGTCTTTTTCATTTCCTGACTCTTATTGTGAAACTCTGTTCCAGGATCTGGGTTCCTCTGCGGGCTCGAAGAGGCCGACCTGCGTCATCCTCATCAAACCTCATGAAGAGTACCAGGAAGCGTATGACGAGTGCTTGCAGGAAGTTTCCAGCCTGCCCAAACCCCTCTGAAGCCCACCCGGCCTCCCCTTCATAAGCCCCACCCCCTTCATAAGCCCCACCCCCAAAGGAACAGTTCTTCCTCCAGCTGCGCTAACAGTTTCCATCCACTGCCAGTGTTTGTGCTAAGCTAGGCTAATCCAGCAGGAGGGTTTAAATCCAGACTAAACAGACTTCAGATAAAGAACGATGTTGATGTTTGAGTGAAAAATGTTTCTGTATGATCGATGTATTGATCTGTGATCAGGACTGTAAAGGCAGATGTTTCACAGATGTTTTTGTTTTTTCTTATTAAAGTCGTTAACGCTGTGACGCGTCTGAACTCGTTCCTGCAGCCGCACAAACATCTTGATGGGTCGTCTCCTCCCCTTCATAAAGGATGCTTCAGCGTCTCCTCAGGTAAAGGAGGCAATGAAGGATGCACTGACCTAACAACAGCTGTTTGAAACGTTACCTGTGAAACACGAACGGGAGCTTTAATGAAACAGGTTCAGTTGTTATATTTACACACGTGCTGAACAAAAGCATCGAAAAATTATTTATTACAACATTTTTATTTTTTACATAAAATCTGGACTTAAAATTATATTGTTCAACATATTTTCTCTAATTGTTAAATTATTACAACATACATATGTTTGATTATATATGTAAACATAACATTAAATGTAAAGGTAATAAAAGCTTTTTTTAAGGTATTATTTACCTGCTAAAGTGTAACAACAAGAATACTGATGATGATGATGATGATGATCTGTATCTGTGCTGATCAAAAATCAGTTTTTGTTATAATAATATGTTATTCATAGGCGCCTTTAAGACCTCAAGGTCACTTTACAATAGCAGCAATAAAATATAATAAACATGGCAAAATAAAATTTAGACATAAGGTCAAAACAACAACAACTATGGTAAAGATGGACTGAGACAGATCAGCTGTACGCAGCTCTGAATCGATGAGTTTGTGGTCTGGAGATCTGATGAAGGTGCAGCCAAAGAGTCCCACGGTGCTCAGGCGAGCAGGTGGAGCAGACAGAAGGCTGGAGAAGAGCGGCGTGTACGAGGGGGTGGGTGGAGAAGATCAGATAAATATGGAGGAGTGAGGTTATGAAGCGGTTTGAAAGTGAGAAGCAGGATGTTGAAATTGACACGGAGGTGAACCAATGAACAGCTGTTCTATGTTCAGTGGATCTAGTTCTGGAAATAATACGAGCAGCTGTGTTTTGAACCAACTGCAGTTTATGGAGGGATTCATGAGACAGACCATAAATCACAGTAATCTACACGAGATGTGTACAGGGAGTGCAGAATTATTAGGCAAGTTGTATTTTTGAGGAATAATGTTATTATTGAACAACAACCATGTTCTCAATGAACCCAAAAAACTCATTAATATCAAAGCTGAATGTTTCTGGAAGTAGTTTTTAGTTTGTTTTTAGTTTTAGCTATTTTAGGGGGATATCTGTGTGTGCAGGTGACTATTACTGTGCATAATTATTAGGCAACTTAACAAAAAACAAATATATACCCATTTCAATTATTTATTTTTACCAGTGAAACCAATATAACATCTCCACATTCACAAATATACATTTCTGACATTCAAAAACAAAACAAAAACAAATCAGCGACCAATATAGCCACCTTTCTTTGCAAGGACACTCAAAAGCCTGCCATCCATGGATTCTGTCAGTGTTTTGATCTGTTCACCATCAACATTGCGTGCAGCAGCAACCACAGCCTCCCAGACACTGTTCAGAGAGGTGTACTGTTTTCCCTCCTTGTAAATCTCACATTTGATGATGGACCACAGGTTCTCAATGGGGTTCAGATCAGGTGAACAAGGAGGCCATGTCATTAGTTTTTCTTCTTTTATACCCTTTCTTGCCAGCCACGCTGTGGAGTACTTGGACGCGTGTGATGGAGCATTGTCCTGCATGAAAATCATGTTTTTCTTGAAGGATGCAGACTTCTTCCTGTACCACTGCTTGAAGAAGGTGTCTTCCAGAAACTGGCAGTAGGACTGGGAGTTGAGCTTGACTCCATCCTCAACCCGAAAAGGCCCCACAAGCTCATCTTTGATGATACCAGCCCAAACCAGTACTCCACCTCCACCTTGCTGGCGTCTGAGTCGGACTGGAGCTCTCTGCCCTTTACCAATCCAGCCACGGGCCCATCCATCTGGCCCATCAAGACTCACTCTCATTTCATCAGTCCATAAAACCTTAGAAAAACCAGTCTTGAGATATTTCTTGGCCCAGTCTTGACGTTTCAGCTTGTGTGTCTTGTTCAGTGGTGGTCGTCTTTCAGCCTTTCTTACCTTGGCCATGTCTCTGAGTATTGCACACCTTGTGCTTTTGGGCACTCCAGTGATGTTGCAGCTCTGAAATATGGCCAAACTGGTGGCAAGTGGCATCTTGGCAGCTGCACGCTTGACTTTTCTCAGTTCATGGGCAGTTATTTTGCGCCTTGGTTTTTCCACACGCTTCTTGCGACCCTGTTGACTATTTTGAATGAAACGCTTGATTGTTCGATGATCACGCTTCAGAAGCTTTGCAATTTTGAGACTGCTGCATCCCTCTGCAAGATATCTCACTATTTTTGACTTTTCTGAGCCTGTCAAGTCCTTCTTTTGACCCGTTTTGCCAAAGGAAAGGACGTTGCCTAATAATTATGCACACCTGATATAGGGTGTTGATGTCATTAGACCACACCCCTTCTCATTACAGAGATGCACATCACCTAATATGCTTAATTGGTAGTAGGCTTTTGAGCCTATACAGCTTGGAGTAAGACAACATGCATGAAGAGGATGATGTGGACAAAATACTCATTTGCCTAATAATTCTGCACTCCCTGTATACAGTACTGATTGGAGGCGGTTAATGTTATGGAGATGAAAGTAGGAAGGCTGAGTGATATTATTTCTGTGGTGTGAAGGACAGAGTGCTGTCGAGGATGACACCAAGACCTGCGGGGAGGGTGTGACATCAGAGTGATCAGTGAAAGACTTCTGGTTGGGACTTTGATCTGGTGCCTGTTAAAATGAATTCTGTTTTATTGCCATTAAGTTTAAGAAATTGTGAGTAAACCAGAGCTTGATTTCACTTAAACAGTCAGAAATGGATGTGTGTGAGTGTGAGTGAGTGTGTGTGTGTGTGTGTGAGTGTGTGTGTGTGAGTGTGAGTGAGTGTGTGTGTGTGTGTGAGTGTGTTTGTGTGTGTGTGAGAGAGTAGCTGTTGTTGTTTCTGATTCGGCTGAAGGTAAACAAACAAATCCGATCACCTCGATTGATCAGTCATATTTCGATCTGATGAATCAGTAAATTAAGGCTGAGTGTGAAACAGCTGTGCAGGGAAAACATCTGGAACATGTGGCTCAGTTTCAGGTGCTGCAGGTCTGCGGTGCAGCCACACGGGGGCAGCAGCGCCACACACAGGCTGTTACTGCAGCGCACACAGACAGTGTTTGTGTTCCTGTCAAAGTTAAACATGGAGCAGCTTTGTTTATTTATGCAGCCTTGGTTTGTTAAAGCAGATCGATGATGAGCGACAGTGAAGCAACATGAGTGACTCGTCTCACCAATAATCAATAAACACACTCATTGATCCACATTTCACAAAAACGAGCAAAAGGACCAAAAATGAGTAAAAATACAAATAAATTTGATCCAAATTGAAGAAAGAATCAAATGAATATTTGAAGTTTAAAAAGCACAAACATTAAAGGGTGAGACAGGAAATGATGTCACAGCTGTTACATCATCAGTGACCCTGCAGCATCTAACCTGCGAGCTGGACCCGGAGCCACGTGCCGGGTCTGAAACAGGAGGACGGACACGTCTCCGGGGTCGTCCGGCACTGTGGGGTCAGTGTGGCCACAGACTGTATATAAAAGATGGTCATCACCCAGTGAGGCTGCTAAAACCATGAGCGCAGTTTCATTATTAGCGTTTTGTTTTTCCCCACATCATCGCTGATTACTGTCAGGAATGTTTTCACGCTCGGTCAGCTCAACGTGCCTCAACACAGCATTTAATCTGTTATTAGACTCAACTGGCTTCTGTCAAAGTGTAAAAGAACCCTGCAGGTTTCAACCTTATAAACAGGACATTTGCATAATGAGTGAAACCAGCCCACTGAAGGAGCAATGGGCTGGGAGGTCAGTTCTAAGGTCTCAGATCATAAGTACCTGACTCCGTGGTATAATTCTCAAACACGTAGCCTAAAGCAGATGACTCGTAATCTGGTGAGGAAATGGCGTGTCACAAATTTAGAGGATCATCATTTAGCCTGGAGAAATAGTTTGCTGCTTTATAAGAAAGCCCTCCGCAAAGCCAGAACATCTTACTATTCATCACTGATTGAAGAAAATAAGAACAACCCCAGGTTTCTCTTCAGCTCTGTAGCCAGGCTGACAAAGAGTCAGAGCTCTGTTGAGCCAACCATCCCTTTAACGTTAACTAGTAATGACTTCATGAACTTCTTCACAAATAACATTTTTATCATTAGAGAAAAAATTACCAATAATCATCCCACAGATGTAATATTATCTACAGCTACTCTTAGTACCATTGATGTTAAGTTAGACTCTTTTTCTCCAATTGATCTTTCTGAGTTAACTTCAATAATTACTTCCTCCAAACCATCAACGTGTCTTTTAGACCCCATTCCTACAAAACTGCTCAAAGAAGTCCTGCCATTGATTAATTCTTCGATCTTAAATATGATCAACCTATCTCTAATAATCGGCTATGTACCACAGGCCTTCAAGCTGGCTGTAGTTAAACCTTTACTCAAAAAGCATCTCTAGACCCAGCAGTCTTAGCTAATTATAGGCCAATCTCCAACCTTCCTTTCATATCAAACATCCTTGAAAGAGTAGTTGTCAAACAGCTAACTGATCATCTGCAGAGGAATGGTTTATTTGAAGAGTTTCAGTCAGGTTTCAGAGCTCATCACAGCACAGAAACAGCTTTAGTGAAGGTTACAAATGATCTTCTTATGGCCTCTGACAGTGGACTCATCTCTGTGCTTGTCCTGCTAGACCTCAGTGCAGCGTTCGATACTGTCGACCATAATATCCTATTAGAGCGATTAGAACATGCTGTAGGTATTACAGGTACTGCACTGCAGTGGTTTGTATCATATCTATCTAATAGACTCCAAGGTTGTTGTAATCGGCCCTGAAGATCTTAGAAATATGGTATCTAAGCAGATTCATACTCTGGATGGCATTACCTTGGCCTCCAGTAACACTGTGAGGAACCTTGGAGTCATTTTTGACCAGCACATGTCCTTCAACGCACATATTAAACAAATATGTAAGACTGCTTTCTTCCATTTGTGCAACATCTCTAAAGTTAGAAATATCCTGTCTCAGAGTGACACTGAAAAACTAGTTCATGCATTTATTACTTCCAGGCTGGACGACTGTAATTCATTATTATCAGGAAGTCCTAAAAACTCCCTGAAAAGCCTTCAGCTAATCCAAAATGCTGCAGCAAGAGTCCTGACAGGGACTAGAAAGAGAGAGCAGATTTCTCCTGTTTTGGCTTCCTGTTAAATCCAGAATTCAAAATCCTGCTCCTCACATACAAGGTCTTAAATAATCAGGCCCCATCTTCTCTTAATGACCTTGTAGTACCATATCACCCTATTAGAGCACTTCGCTCTCACACTGCAGGCCTACTTGTTGTTCCTAGAGTATTTAAAAGTAGAATGGGAGGCAGAGCCTTCAGTTTTCAGGCCCCTCTTCTGTGGAACCAGCTTCCAGTTTGGATTCGGGAGACAGACACTATCTCTACTTTCAAGATTAGGCTTCAAACTTTCCTGTTTGCTAAAGCATATAGTTAGGGCTGGACCAGGTGACCCTGAATCCTCCCTTAGTTATGCTGCAATAGACGTAGGCTGCCGGGGGATTCCCATGATGCACTGGGTGTTTCTTCTTTGCTCACTATGTGTTAACAGACCTCTCTGCTTCTCTCATCCCAACCAATCACAGCAGATGGCCCCGCCCCACCCTTGCTCATAGGGGGTCATATGATTGTTGGGTTTCTGTGTATCTATTATTGTACGATCAACTGTACAATATAAAGCGCCTTGAGGCGACTATGAATTGAACTGAATTAGCTCGATGACGGCAGGCGCTCCTTTGGTTTCTCTGTTTCAGCCTGACTCTCTGCGGAGCGTTGTTTCGTCCCTCTCTGAGTCTTGATGCTGCTTTTGAACGGCTGCATTAATAAATCACCTGTCCACGTGTGCGTCTGCAGGAGCTGCGGGACACTTTGTTATTGTTTGCAGCAGTTACCCCCATGACGCCGTGCTCGTGTCTCAGCGTGCCTCCTCGGGTCGGGACGTCCTCACGAGAACTTTACACACCAGCAGTTTCTGTGTTTGTCCGCCTGACAGAGGAAGCTCAGCAACCCCAACACCACGGTAACGTTAACAATCCCTGTCTTTGTGCTCTCGGCTGGTGTAGAAACATCACAGACAGGCCAGAGCTCAGACCTCTGCCGAGCCTCCATCAGCCCACTCTGTGACCCACGGCTGTGACCGAGCCCACCTCATCCCTCTGCAGGCACACTACAGAGGGCGTAAATCCCCCCATGAGACACGTCATCACAGAGTCTCTGTTGCTAAAGGGCACGTCAGCACGAGGGCTGGCAGAGGGGCTGGCAGAGGAGCTGGCAGAGGAGCTGGCAGCAAGTGGCGGCATGTGTGTGGTCGACCTTCTAACCGCCACGCTGATGTCTGGCTGCTGCATATTTGCATAACGTCGCACAGATGGAGTCTGAGAGCCGGAGAGGGAAACTGACAGCAGCACACCCTCGTGTTTATTACATATATGACAGTCTGACCTCAGTCTGACCTCAGTCTGACCTCAGTCTGACCTTAGTCTGACCTCAGTCTGACCTTAGTCTGACCTCGGCACAAAGCTAATCTCACCCCGACCCTGCAGATATGACCTAACCTCTTCCAACAGTCGTAACTCACCTGTGTAACACTCGGTTCTTACTGCTGCACCGAGTCTGTCTGCAAGTTTCTCCTGACATCTGCCATCATTGTCTGAGCTTTATTGGAAAGGACGGGGCTCTGTCCCCTCTGTCTCTGTCCCTCTGTCTCTGTCCATGTGTCCCCTCTGTTCCCTCTGTCTCTGTCCTCGCTGTCCCTCTGTCCCTCTGTCTCTCTGTCTCTCTGTCCCTCTGTCTCTGTCCTCGCTGTCCCTCTGTCCTCTCTGTCCCTCTGTCTCTCTGTCCCTCTGTCTCTATCCTCGCTGTCCCTCTGTCCTCTCTGTCCCTCTGTCTCTCTGTCCCTCTGTCTCTGTCCTCGCTGTCCCTCTGTCCTCTCTGTCCCTCTGTCTCTCTGTCCCTCTGTCTCTGTCCTCGCTGTCCCTCTGTCCTCTCTGTCCATCTGTCTCTGTCCTCTCTGTCCATCTGTCTCTGTCCTCTCTGTCCCTCTGTCTCTGTCCCTCTGTCCTCTCTGTCCCCTCTGTCCCCTCTGTCTCTGTCCCTTCTGTCCCCTCTGTCCTCTCTGTCCATCTGTCTCTGTCCTCTCTGTACCCTCTGTCTCTGTCCTCTCTGTCCCTTTGTCCTCTCTGTCCCTCTGTCCCCTCTGCCAAATCTATTCACCCCTAAAGCAGATTGATGCGTCTCCATAAACCTCTGGCGTCTGGATGACATTAAAGCTCGGTTGGCTCTAAACTGTTTACATTTGAAAGAAAAGACAGCAGGTGTTGCTGTTTGGTCCTGGTGTCCCTGTTTGGTCCTGGTGTCCCTGTTTGGTCCTGGTGTCCCTGTGAGTGCTCCTTTGGGATCCTGATGTTTATTTTAAACCTGTTGTTCCTGACGTGGGTTTCAAAGTGGACAGCTAAATCAGAGCAGTGGGGAAGTCCAGTTTTTATCATTTAATGCGACTGACAGCACCTTTAAACATGATCCATGCTCTTACTTGTTGTATAGCTCACCACAGTAATGTGGAGGTGAGCCAGTCGCTGCTGTCGCAGCTGCGCGACTGCTAGCAGGTCAGAGCACGTGACCCTGTGCTGGCCTCTCTGGCTGTCGGTGCCCTCAGTCTCGCCTCTCTGAGCGTCTTCATCCCCACACATCCTGTCGGTCTCTCAGGTCAGCTGACCAGAGGGGGCGGGGCCTTTTCTATGGTGGCTCCTAAATGATGGAATAGCCCCCCTCCACATGTTAGAGCGGCCCCTTCACTGTCCACTTCAAAGACGCGTTAAAGCCATTTTCATTCTTTGTCTGTTGGCCTCAGAGAGACTTAGTTTCTCTCTTCATTAATTTATTCATTATTTT
>NC_140470.1:33063213-33233213 GCF_051167445.1 Perissodus microlepis | reverse complement strand
CCTGTGCTGATTTATTTTCACTACAAAACAAGAAGCATAAACAGTCACACAGCACGGCCGTCAGCTCGTTCTGATAAAGTTCATCATGAAGCTGTAACTGTGACCTTCATGCATGCTGACTAAAAATGGCAGATTCCCAGTGGGACCTTTGTAGTGAGCTGCTAACACGAGCCCTGCTGGATGTGGAAGTTCATGTTTGTTGTGTTGTCAGTTGTGCACATCAGCAGGATGCTGTGACAGGTTTATACATTTTTATTACTGGTTCTAAACCAAAGTACGGGAGAGCACCGGCTACAGAGGAGGATTTGTGTGTTTGTAAAAAATATTTACACGAGTTACAAATGTTTTTGTTATGGTCTGCTTACAAAGCAAAAAACTACGAGTAAAACTCTGCACTCAGGTTTCCTGGCTGCGTGTGGATTTCATCTTACAAGTACAAATTTTGACCCGATTTTTCTTCCTTTCAGCTGATTGGTCAATGTCAAGTCAATGACAAATTTAACAATCCAATCAGAGAACAAATGGGTTTGGCTGTTGGAGGGGTGCTTTACGGAGACCTACAGAAACCCCCAATGGTAACACAGACTCCCAAACAGTGTTGCCAACTTAGTGACTTTGTTGCTATATTTAGCGAGTTTTCAGACCCCCTCAGCAGCTTTTTTTTAAAAAAAAAAAACAACTAGTGACAAATCCGGCGACTTTTTCTAGTGTGATTGGAGACTTATGATGACTTTTTAACATGAAAGCATGTATCACTCTTACTCTCAACAAGCAGCGGGTGCTGCCGTGCGAAAGTGCTCACAGGCGCCAGGTAGTCCTCACTCAGCAGTTTTCAGAGCAGGTGATATTCACCCCTACGCGTACAAACTGCAAATGAATCGCGCATGAGCGAAGCCGCTGTCCCCCCGACTGTAACGCATGGTGGGAGCAGCGGTTCATATACATTTTTCTTTGTCAAAAATAAATCAGTGCACTAAAATACATCATTCCCATCACTGCAAACTTAGAAATCGGATGTCCTCGCAAAGCCTCAAGTCCCTCTTGTACATCCGATTTCAAATGAAGCTGTCTGGTAAGGCTTGCTATGTCCAGTCTGATTGTTAATGGTTAAAAATTTTCTTCTTTTAATGTTACATTTTATGGATCACAAGGTTTAAAACTTACACACACGGAAAGTAACTTCACCAGAGTGCCTATTTCGGGTCACTTTTGCCGGTGTTCACGGTCCCAAGTCCAGATAAAAGAGCAGGGTTGGAATTGTGACATTAAAAAAAACAATAATTGCTAAAAGAAATTTAATTTGTAGTTTTAAATATATTCTAAATGCTTTTAGGGTGTTTTTTACTCACGTTATGTCTCTTCCACAATGTTATATCTGTCTCATCTATAGCGTCTGTTACAATTACAGAGGCATGAGCAATTATGCAAATTAGGCAATGACGTCATTTAGCGACTTTTAGGACAGCCAATAGCAATTTTCCTTACTGAGGAGTTGGCAACACTGCTCCCAAACAGAAACCTATAAAAACTCCCAAAGACCCCAAAAGACTCGTCTTAATCTTACTGGACGACTTTTGCTCAAGAACTGTGTGATTTTAAACAGCTGCTGATAAAGAACAGACAGACCTTTAAGCTAAAACTACATAAAGATGCTAACGTCTTATACACTCATAGAAAGAGGCCATCTTTACAGCTAAAACTAGCTAACATAATCATTTAAATATGCTAACTGTACAGCTAACATGACTATTAACTAAAGTTATAAAAAGGGGCTAGTTACACTGCTATGCTACACTGCTAATGTTATAGAGACATTCTAATTGAAAACCTGTAAGCTAAATGCTAATTTCATTGCTAAAGTTATACAAAGACAGCTGCTCACACGCTAAAACTAAAGAACTAGCTCAGCAGCTAAAGTTACCCAGAGATGCTAATCAGCTTCATATAAATTCAATGTTAGCTACACAAAAACACCAGAAGCTAAAATAAAGCGTCGCTATTCATTTTCCCCTTTTAATTTGTATAAATAGCAAACATCCACTTTAATGAAGTTTAGCTATTCAGTATTGTTTTAAAAAAACCTGCAGCAAAACTCATGCTAAAGCTAAACTTAGCTGCTTTTGTTCATATAATTTAAATATAACCTGTAATAAGTTATAATTTAATGCAGTGTAAAAGTTTAATTATGGTTATTTTTATTTTAAGAGATAAACATTTTAAGATACTGATTAAATCTCATTTACTTAAGTCTTTTCTTCTCTTTACTTTTTGGTTTTAAAAGTGACTTTTTACAAATTCTGTTTTTGTGCAGTTAAACGTTTCATTGACATGTTTGGAGACATTGAACAAAAACATAGTTTTAAACTTAAATGTTTTTTTAATTCCAAACACCAACATTCACTCATATTTACACGTTTTCTCACTTATCCTAAAGTTGTGAAAGTATAAAAAAGATAAATAGAAACTTTTCAGGGCGGACAGGTGAGTCTGTTTCAGTGCTGGAGGACCAGTGAGTCGAGGGGCAGAGAGTCACTGAAGCCCCCCGAGAACAGAGGCTGGCTCTGGGCCTGCAGCTGCTGCAGCTGCTGCAGCTGCTGCGTCTCCTGGAGCTCCACCTGAGGACAGGATGCCGTCTGCAGCTCAGTGTAGAGTGACGGGGAGCCAGTCTGAGGGTCAGGGAGCGGGCAGAAGTTAAAAGGACTGGCCTGGGAGGACGAGAAGAGAGGAGGTGGCGAGGTGTAGAAGGATGGAGAGGAGCAGCTGGTGTCCCACTGCGGCACCACGGCACCGGGCGAATAAGAAGACGTGTACCCCTGAGGCGACGGGGAGGCCTGCTCTGGTAGCTTCATGTAAGGTACAGAGGAGGGAGGAAGAGGAGGAACGAGGAAGAGGGAGTCCTGCAGGTGGCAGAGGAAGCTGCTGAGGTTGGACGCAGCGTCTGAGAGAGGAGGCGGCTCCGTGCTGTAACCGCTGCTGCTGTGCAGAATTTTTGGGCTGGGCTCTGAGGAGGACGGTGATGATGAAGAGGAGGAAGATTTCTTCTCATTGGTCTCACAGTCGTTCTTCCTCTTCCTCTTGCGGCGGAAGTTTCCGTTGTCAAACATTTTCTCACACTTCGGGTCCAGAGTCCAGTAGTTCCCTTTACCTGCAGGGAGGAAGAGGAGGAGGAAGGTTAATCAAACTTTTCAGACAAAACCTGGATGAAGAAACTGAGTTTATACTGGAAACAAAGCACAAAAACATCTTCCTTTCTCTGACGAATCAGAGCCTCGAACAGAGCTCAGGTGTGCTCGCCTCACCTGGATCGCGCTCGTCCCGGGGAACTTTCTGGAAGCAGTCGTTGAGCGACAGGTTGTGGCGGATGGAGTTCTGCCAGCCGGCCTTGCTGCGGCTGTAGAAGGGGAAGTTGTCTGAGACGTACTGGTAGATCTGGCTGAGGGTCAGCCGCTGCTCTGGAGCGCTCTTTATTGCCATGGCGATGAGGGCAGAGTAAGAGTATGGCGGGCGGACCAAGCTCAGCATCTCGTCCTGGGAGAACCAGGGCATGCTCCTCTGGAGCCCGTAGAGATGAGGGTGGAAGTCCCTGAAGGGTGGGGGCAGCCCCGGTGCACATCCTGCGGCGAAGCTCTGGTCCAGGCTGGAGGTGAAGCTGCAGCTGTGGGCCGGCTGGAGCCACGCCGACGGGCTGGACGCAGGTGGAGACAGAGGGCCGTACAGGCTGAAGTCGGACGGGTCGAGGCCCAGAGATGGGAGCTCCTGCTGGGGCAGCGAGCGTCTGCAGACGGGGGGGGACAGGCCACGCTCCGGCACAAAGGACGCCATGCTGCTGCTTCTTCCAGCCTGCCTGCACCTGTCTGCT
This sequence comes from Perissodus microlepis, assembly GCF_051167445.1. Taxonomy (NCBI): domain Eukaryota; kingdom Metazoa; phylum Chordata; class Actinopteri; order Cichliformes; family Cichlidae; genus Perissodus; species Perissodus microlepis. Next base: position 33,229,354 of record NC_140470.1, on the reverse strand, counting down.
CCATACACCTGCTGCTCACCTGAGACACTTATACCCTGCTGCCCCGCCCCCTGTACGAGCCGATTGGCTGCTGGGGCATGAGCGCGAGGAGTGGGCTGATTTGAATAAGAACAGGTTGAATTGTTGCCCCGGGGCAGATCAGGAGGATCGAATGCTGACAAACGACTCAGTGAGCAGACGCAGCTCTGATCTCACAGCTTCATCACAGCTGTGTCGCTGCTTTCTTCAGCTGCATTTGAGACATTTTAAACTCTGAAAATTCAAATATGTTCATGGTTTCAGTTCTTAATTCTGAGTCTTTTTCTTGTTGAATGTCTGTTTGCTGTTGTTCACAGCTGGCCGTGTGAGGCTGTGGATGAGGGTTAAAGCTCACTCACAGCTTCTGCAAACACTGAAACACTGATATTTGTTTATTGGTGTGTTTACGGTGATTTCCTGTGACTTTCCCACTCGATGAACTTTGTAAGCCATAAAATGCTGAAAGCGTTGTCGTGTTCCTAAAGAGCGTGTCTGTGACCCCTGCCTGTTCTGCTGGGCTCCTATTTGATGTTTCACAGATGAGCTTTTCGCTGCTCGGAGCGTCTCCTCACAGACCCTGAGTCGTTTCTGCAGCTGCTGTTTGAGGCGTCGCCCGAGCCCTTTGTTCTGCAGACGTCCCCCGACACGCTGACAGTCAGCATGTCTGCAGGCCCGATCAAAATAACTCACATTCTCATGTAAATGCTTCAGCGCGCCTCCCAACGAGGGTTCGTTTTCACTGTGGCTCTAACTGCTCAGCTGATCTGTGGCAGACGCCCCGACGATCGTCTGTCAGCAGACACAAGCTCGGGTCTGAGGCTTCAGTCCAGCAGCTCCATCACAAAGCCCCGAGTGATGGAGCAACACGGAGGTCATGATCCTGATGCTGCAAAGCTGCCACACACAACTTTCTACTTTACTCAGTTACTTTACAGCCTGAAGGAGTTTGTTCAGTGTGAGCAGATGCATGAGGACGGAGCTGAGCCCATGTTTGTGTAATAACTGTCCTCATGGCTGTCATGTGACTGCTCTGTCATGTGACCATCCTCCTGTCAGAGCCTGCAGTTCCTCCGACATCCAGCAGAGGCAGCAGAGTTCAAATAAAGCTGTTTACAGCCTGATGCACAAACTGGTTTCTGTCCGGTCGTTAAGTCTGACGTCACTAGCCGTGTCTGGGCCTAAACTCCGCTGCAGGTCCATATATCAAACGATCACTATGGCATTACTGAGAGTTAAAAACTGTCTAAAGTCTTTCATCTTTAATAAAATGATCAGCGTTCTGCTCTACCAGGTGTAACAATTGAGTTTAACATCCAGGCATCCATGAAAACGGAATTTATGACATTTAACGGAGTTAGAAGTTAGCAGGAAGTTAGCTCGCTAGCTTCCATCTAAATACAATATAGCATGTCCTGACTGCGGGGTTTTGGAAACAAATTCAAACGTACAGCTCTGTTATCACTTCCAACATAAATGAAGACAGAAAACTAAACAGCAGTGACGTTTGTAGGGTTACTGAAGTTTGGCTAGCTGGTATATAATGATGTGCTACGTGACCGCTAGTGACACAGCTATGTTAGCTTAATATAAACAAGCTAACTTTTTTCCCACTCGATAAAAGTTAACGTGAGTGTTCTCGGTGGTCAGGAACAAATGTAATCGCATGGCAGGATGCTGTAAAAGGACCAAACTTCAGCCAGGAGAACAACTGAGATAATCCATCCACAATACGAGGTTAGTCATTCATATACTGCTGCATGGGCTGGGCTGCAGTTACATCCTAAGGTTTTAAAAACTGAGCTTAAATAAATGATTAGCGGTAATAAAAGCCGAGGGAGGTCAACAGTGATCACTGACTGTTTTAGGAGCTTTTTGAGATTAAATAGAAGAAAATACAAAACATTAAACATGTTAACAACACAAAAGCCATATTAAACGCAGACTACTTTAGGCCCGGAAGCAGGATTCATCACGTCATCACTTAACAACCGGATAGCAACTGTGTTCCATAACTCACCTGTATTAGGGTTCATGTTTACATTATTAGGGGCGTGGCCTCTCTGACTGACAGGTGGATGGTGACACAGTGTACCCCCCACCCCCACTGAGTCGTGTGCAGGACACGATCACTCCGTCAGCGTGGTGGAGGAGCTCAGCACCATGAGGAAGATCCTCCGATGAAAGGCTCGTGGAAGCTGAGACAGCGAGAAGAGAAAACATGACTTACGGTGCAAAGACCAGAAAGAAAGTTTCTAGATGGTGGAGCTGGTGTAGAAGCTGCTGTGGACTGTGGGTGCAGTGGGAGCTGCAGGGCTCGAGACTAATGTTTTCCCACAGTTGCATTTTTTCTCTTTGGTGCTCCCAAATTTTTCAACCGCATCACTGAACACTTCAGCTTTACATGTACACTTTTTTAAACTGCTGTCCATACAGACAACATTGATGAATGATTAACAATCTGTCAACACAAAGTTCTTTATTTGGAGCTCATTTCTACACGTTACCATATTTTTAGGGCAACGGATTATAAAAACAGTCAAACTTTACGCCATTGATTCATTCATGCTGAACTTTCTCATGTTCTGCTGCGCGACTGATAGAGTTTGAAGCTTCGTAACCATGTCTCTTAGCAGGAGCCACTTTGGGCTCCTTATGCACGCACAGTACAGTAATATTATGTTGAAGCACGGTACGTATCACTCCGCGAGGGTCCTGACTACAGTAGCTGTAATGCTCCATCGAGCGTTGCGGGTTCGTAGCTTAGCAACGTTGTGCTAAAACATTTTAACTGCTTTGAGCGCCGTGTAGCACATCAAATCAGTTCGAGGTCAGTAAACACAACCAGAATTCATACATAGGGCGCACTTTTGAGGAAATGCAAGGATTTTAATTGCACCTTATAGTCCAAAAAACACGTTACTGAAAAGGTTCTTGTGCTTAAAGTGTTTCACTGAGCTGAAATTTAAACTTAAAATATCATATAAAATAAAAAGAAAGTCTAAATGAAAAATGCCTCAAAGGCTTCAAACTGAACATCTCAATATCTGAACATCTTACCTTGGGCAATAGAGAGGTCCCGCCCCTGACTATCTCTGATTGGTTTAGACCACGATATGGGCATGATGTGTGTGTCTATGTGTGTGTGTGTCAGCAGTAATCCTCTCTGGGTGACGGTTTAGACAAAACAACAGGATCTGGACTATAACTGATTCCCGGATTACGGCGTGGACATGGCGGTGGGGCCCGTGGGAAAAACGAGCACCTGTAACCGTCACAGTGTTGTTTCACAGCAGCACCAAATCTGCCCACAGACCTGTCAGCGAGCAGATTTAAGGTGTTTGCTTCTGGTATCTTGAGCTCATTCACATGTTTGCATGAACAGTTTTTACTGCAAAGAGCAAACACGGAAAACCAAAATCAGACCAAATGAAAGCGTCGCTCTGCTGGAGGCCGACGGGAGGACGGCTCAGTTTGGGCCAATAAATCATTCTAATGATTACCTGCAGTGTGCTCATTGGCTTATAACCTGTCAGACCCGCCCCTCCTCGTACCCTCATCATGTCTAAATAGAGCAAAGCTCTGATGAATGTTTCCTGCAGCGTGTTGAGTCTGAATCATGAAGAATTAAAGCAGCTCTGAAGAAAGGAGGCCAGACGTTTGTACAGTCGCCCCCTGCTGGACATTACAAAGAATGCAGGTTTAAGGCACGTCAGCATTGGCTGCTTCCGTCTTTTATCATCAGGTGATACAGAAGGCTGAAAAATATTAAAATGAAGGTTTTTGTGCTTTGTTAGAGAAATCCAGACACAAATGACATCACATGATGGTTTTATTGAGAACAGCTGAGACAGACAGGTGAACAGTGAAGCACAGGTTACGTGGAGGTGAGGACGTACAGGAAACTCTTCTGACAGAAACAGTCGGCTCAGTTTGAAAGTATTTTAAGTGAACGCTGCAGATTTGTCCCAGCGTCATCGAGTGTTGACAGAAATCCCAAAGAGAAGCTAAAACTTTTAAGAACTCTTCTTAAGATTCAAAGGGACATTTTTTTGTCACAAACCCGTAAAAACTGAGGAACACAAAAAGGCAAACAACTGAAGCAACATGTGCAAAAATCCAACATTTTCCTCTGGCGCCACACAGCACGCCTTCCTGGAAACAGGAAGACGTTTAGCACAGCCGCTAGTGGCGTTTGAACATTCATCGTAAATCTAACCGTTTCCCTCTGCTGCAAAATTCAGCCGTGCCGCTTCGATCCAAGTTTGATCCGGTTCAGTCTGGTCAGGACCAGTTCTGGCCACCCATGTAGTATCCTGCCGGGTCTGAGAGCATGCACTGGTTCTGCTGGCTGGCGCTCCGGTTTTTGGCATCGATGAGCAGCAGAGGAGACTGGGAATAATGGCTGATGATGTCACTGACTGACGGGAAGGACTGGACACACAAGACACAGTTAGATTATACCTCCCCCTACAGGTCAAACACAGTTATTACAGGTGAACGCTGAAGGTGGAACTTTACTGATGTTGTGAAGTCACCTTGGTATTCGCTCTGACATCACAGCATTTATATCAACAACCCCTCAAATTATACTGGACGAGTTATGAAGGCCAACAAAAGTCTGGATGCTTCTCAGTGTTTACAAGAAACCCAGCAACTGGACCTGGAGTCACTGGATCAAGTGGGTCACTGGTCTTTATTACATTTTCATATTATCACTTATATTGTCACATACGCAATCACACAGAGAACAACATGTAGTGACTTGTGTCCGAGCATTGTGTGTCTCTGCCCGTAGGTGCTGCTGCTAGCTACTCTTAGCTACTGTTAACACATGTAAGTGGAGCTACCACAGTTTAAGCTTTAGTGTAATGTTAGCTACCGTGATGTTAGCTTGTAACGTTATGATGTTGTTTAGTCGTCTCTTGTCAGCTGTCCAGAGACGGAGGGTCGCATGTCTACACTGTGATAACTGAGACAAGATTGATTTGTCATGTCAGAAGCCTAAGTTCAGGCGAGGAGGAGGAGGGTGGTCCTGGAGGAGGCTGATGAAGATGATGAGACAGAAAAACAACAAAAAAGAAAACTATAAATGTAAAAGTTGAAACAGATGCAGCCACACAGTTTATCTGATGCTTGTATCTGTTGTGATGGGACAAAAAGTAGTGATGATTTCACGTATGTAGTGATTGGACGTGATCAAAACTCCTTGTCAGGTCCAATATGGCGGACAGCTCTTGAGTGAGCTGCGCATGACATCATGCGGGAAACCTCTGTAGCTGATTATAGTGCCCTGAACACTGAAATCTGCTGTAAACGTGAATAAGAAAGCCTGAAGTAAACAGACATGTTGGCTGTATGACTGTGAAGAATCCAGGATTTTACCTCCTGGACTTTGAGTCCGGTTCCCAGCACGAACTGCTGGTTCTGCTGCCTGATCTGGATGTTGTAGACTTTGTCCTGGTAGTAGACCATCAGGGTGAAGGGCTGGTTCGCCTGCTGCCGGGTGCTGTCCCTCACCAGGTACGCCCCATCCTAGATGAGACACAGGATTTAAAATGTTTAGACCACAGTGTTAGCATGCTGGGTATGTGACTGCTGCTCCACTGAGTCCTGAAAAACAAGTTTGAAGCCTGAATAACAGAAACTTTTATTATGACGCTCTGTTCCTGGTACCTTGCAGACTCGTTTCAGACATCCTTCAGCCTGACCTCGGGTCACTTTACCCACATACCAGCGGGGGTCCAGCTCCTGCACACACACACAGACACGCACAGTAATAAACCCTCTGATGACGAGCTCTGTGTGTGTTTCAGCAAAGACAAAGGAAACAGCACCACCTGCTGTTCACACTGAAGAACATCACCCAGAACATTGTTGTAATTATTATTATTATTGTTGTTGTCGTTAAAAGTACATATAATTAAATCAAATACAAACAAAAACATCTGTGCCGTTTCCTGTATTTTAAATTAAAAACTCTTTGTCTGATAGAAACCATCATTTCTTGATGAAGCTTTTATTGTGAAACACTTCCTCTGTGTGCAGTACTGACTGTGGGTCAGTAACTCATGCTGCTCCTCTTTAAAAGGTTCTGATCAGTATGGACCTCATAATGTTTATGTGACCCACGGTGCCCACGTGTCACAAAGACAAGCGCGTGTGTATTTTAGTGTTACCTGTGTGTATCCTGCTGCAGATGGAGGAGGACGAAATGACTGTCTGCCCGACAGCATCGCTGCAACACCACAAAAACACACAATCACACTACCATCACTTTACATTCATTTATCATGTCTATGTACAAAGACAATAAAGGGCTATTCTACTCTATTCTATTCTATGTCCTGAGGACTCAACCAACCCACAGCTAACCTCACATGATCTTTTCACCCACTGTGTGTTTCAACTGTGACTCTGATGGAGCCATAGTCAAATATTTTATTTAAAAGATCTCAAACTAGGAGCAGTCGCCCCCTGCTGGACATCAGTGCACTTCCATGTTGATGTAACTTTTAAGAAATCATTTTGTATAAATTTGTGCTGTTATTCATAAATCTGATTATTCTAATGTATGAATCATTAAAGCTGTTTCAGCTCTGGTCTGCTGGACAAACTGAGCACGCTCACAGAGGCATTTTAAACCTTTTCTCTGGTTTCAAATTGATTTCTGGAGTTTTATTGTGAAAGGACAGATGTATTTACACTCTGAGAAAAAGTGTATTTCACAAAATGTCAAACTAATTTTCTTCTTACGAGGTTGCAGTTTGTGTGGCAGAGATCCAGTCCTGTTAAAAACAATAAAAATAAGTTTACCATGAAATATTCTCTATTTTTCACTTAAAATTAAACTTGTAAAGGTTTGTGTTAAATAATTAAAGTGCTTTTGTAAACCACCACAAGCAGAAATCTTATGGTCTAACGGTCACTCACATACCTGTCTCCAGTGGGAGGGCCCGGGGGTCCGGGCCGGGGAGGCTTGCTAAGGGGGAAAGTGTTGCTGTTTGACACTGAAGGGGAAAAACAGCGAGAACAGATTTAAACACACACGTTTTAAACAAGTAACAAAGTTTAAACGTTTATTTTTTATTTAGGAAGTAAATCTGGAAAAAACGAATAAACCTCACCTTCGTCTGGCAGCTGCTGAGGAAAAAAAGAAAAACACAAGAATTTAACTTTTATTTCCCAATGTTACAAACCTCAGACGAGGACATGAATACAAACAGATATCTTCATCTAACTCAGTGAAACACGATTTCAAATGTTCATTTGTTTAATCAGAGATATTAAACCTGGTGACAGTAAATAAATAAACTATATTTACACGTGTGTGTGTGTGTGTGTGTGTGTCGTACCGCTCTCCTCTCCGTCCTGCTGAAACAAACAAACAAACCAAACGTGACTATTTTTCAAACATCGTCCTTCAGCTGTTAAATAAAAATATTTTGCTACAAATAAACGTTGAATTAAATAAACTGTAAACATCAAAGTGAATCGTTTATCTTCAGGTGATACCTGCTGGGTGAGAGGTGGGCGGAGGAGTTGCTCCTGTTGATGTTGGTGGAGGGCAGAGGAGGCTTGGTAAAGGTGGGCGGATCCTCCTGCGGTGGCCTGCGTGCACCAACACACCAACATTTATTTACACAGCACAAACATGACAGTAACAAACACAATAACAATAAATAACAAGTCAGCGAATAAAGACCAGCACTGAGGCAGACTGCCTGATGTAAAGAGGAAGATCGTTCCAAAGCTTCAGTTTCAGCTGTGATGTAGCGACAACAGCTGACCGGCGTGAACGAGGGGGGTAAATATACAGGAGCAGAGCATTTAAGGATTTAAAACCCAGTAAAAGGATTTTAAATTGAATTTGAAGCCAGTGTAAGGAGGCCAGAACCAGAGTAATGTGCTCAGATGTTCTTTTACCAGTTAAAAACTGCAGCATTCTGCACCAGCTGCAGGCGCGACAGAGAGACCTGGGCAGGTTATAAAAGCCTGGAGAGAAAAGGCTCGACCCTCCACAAACGTCTGAGGTGATAGAATGAAGATTTCATCACTGCCATCAAAACTAAGCGCAGAGTCGATTTTTACCCCAAGATTAGTAACTGAGCTCTTCAGGGTCACTGCAGCAGAGTCAACATCTGGGGTACCAGAGGAATTCAATTTAACTTTATTTATATAGCGCCCAATCACAACAACAGTCGCCTCAAGGCGCTTTATATTGCACAGTAGATCGTACAATAACACATACAAAGAAAAACCCATCATATATAACCTATGAGCAAGCACTTTGGCGACAGTGGGAAGGAAAAACTCCCTTTTAACAGGAAGAAACCTCCGACAGAACCAGGCTCAGGGAGGGGCGGGGCCATCTGCTGTGATTGGTTGGGGTGAGAGTTGAGGAACGACTGGGACTGGATAAAATTCATTTTACGTTCCTTAAAATGTAAACATTTAGAGCCTCCATGACTTAACATGACTGAGACAATCAAGCAGCAGACCCACAGAGACGACAAAGCTGCCAGTCGTCAGCGTATAGATGAAATGTTGTGTTTTCAGAAGATCGCACCCAGTAGCAGGAGATACAATGAAAACAGGAGTGGTCCAATAATAGATCCCTGTGGTACACCCCACGGCAGAGCTGCCACAGAGGACGAAGCTAACCCAACTCAACACAAACGTTCCTGTTGGAAGGCGCCGAGATGGAAATCCTCACACGACGCTGTAGTCAGTGTACACAGATGTATACACTTACTGTCTTATTACCTTAGCATAGGACAGGAGCTACGCATGTTAATTCTTTGTAAAAGACGTTAAATGTAAAAGTATAAATCTGTTTATTTACAATCTAGTAAAAGATTAAAGAATTACTGAAAACTGAACGTAGGAGTGTGTGTGTGTGTGTGTGTGTGTGTGTGTGTGTACACACCTCCAAGGTTGTCCGCCCGGCTGCAATAAGCAGAAAATGAATGTGAGTAAATGTTTGAATATGAACATAGTGAAACATTAGATCAGAGTTAGCGTGTGACGCGTGGAGCTGCTCGGGGTCTAACTCTTCATCCGTGTGTTGTTTTTCTGGTTTGTCATGTGTACAAAGTGTTATGTAAACTCACCCTGTCCCGCGTGTTGTTCGGTCCTGTGACGATGATAAAACAAACGTCATTCACAATGAGAAAAGAAGTTTGATTCCAAACATAAAGTTCAGTCGTGTTGTTTGTTTTTCTTTATGTTTCGGTGGGACAGGCCACCGTGGGAGGGATTTCCTCCAGCCCTGTCGGCCTGCACAGGTGAGTCAGCGGGCCGAGATCAGGTGAGGTGATTTACCTCTGATGGGGGACGGGTTGGATCCTGGACCTCTGCCTGGTTTGATGTTACGAAAGACCTGCGGTGGCTCAGGAGGCACTGAACACAAACACATGAAGAGCAGCTTTAACAAGGAGCCCAGAGGAATCACATGACCTGAGAAGATGTCATGTGATCAGCGTGTTTGCAGGAAGTTACTCACGCTTTCCAGGAGGTCGTGGACCACAGTGAGGGGAGGGGTCTCTGCGAGCGTCCATGGGCTGCTTTGATAACACACATGCACACACACACAGACACACTTAGCAAACTATCCTAAAGTATGTGTGGCGCCCTCTGTGGAGACACTCGGTACTACGATAAGCTTGACTCACCATCCGAGATGGTGGCGTAGAGACGGGGGGACGGGGAGACACAGCGGGGGGCTGACCTCGGGACACATGGTTGTCTACACACACACACACACACACACACACACGTTTATAAAGCGTGTTTGTTTGGTCGTTATTTTCATCTCTGTTACAAACACCGAAACAAACTCGATGACTGCGTCTGGAGTCAGAAATGACCCAAATGATGATTCGATGGTAATATTTTCTGGCGTGTGTGAACTCGTGAGGGTACCAATGTAATCCCCGTCCCCGATGGGCCGGGGGGGGCACAGCTTGTGGTCCTCTGTTGGTTCAGAAGGAGGCGGCTCGTAATCGTTACCCGCGTCCTGGTCATCGTTTGGGGACTCGTAGTCTCCCCCGCTGCCGTCATCGTCGCTGTACGGACTCTCGTAGTCATCGTCAAATTCATCGTCCTGACCGAGGAAACGCACAGAGAAGCTTGTGTTGGGTGGACGTCTAACACATGTATATCCTTTAAAATGTAAATGTGTACAATAATGAATCATCTTTGTGTAATTATTATTTATGTGTTCTATCTAATGTCACCTCTGTCATCGCTCTCATGTGTATTTTATGGTGTTTGTGACATCACAAATTTTGTTTTTATTCAGTAAATAAATCGATAAACTCACAAACTCGTCTTCGCCCCATCCCTGAGGCTCAGAGTTGATTTCTACAGAGGAGAAAGCAGCAGGTTAACATCTGTGTTTCCAGATGTGACAAAGAAATAATCACAAAGACTCAAATCACTGACAACACGACGAGCTTTCAGACTCCGTAATAATACTGCAATTAGGTAAATATCTATTACAGATCCTTACTCATCATCGCGAAACTATGTGGTAATGCTAACCTGTTTTTATTGTTGTTTCTATTTCCTGTGAAATTTTATTCCAGCTTTGTCAAAATAAAATATTTACACTTCATTACAAACACTTCCTGCTTCTGTTCGATTGAAAAGTCCCCGTAAAACGGCAGCACACCCAACGTTATGTTTAAGTTTCACATATCAGGAACTCTGATCTGGTGTGACGGAGGTGAACGCAGTCTGATGGAAACTACACTGAAAATTTCACCACATTACAAAGGATTTTATTCTGAAACAACTAATACATGTGATGATTATTCAAACCATCCATGGCTCTGTGTAGAAACATTAAACATGAATAAATTCTTACCTGGTTCTTGATATTTGGACGTCCTGTGAGAAAAAAAGGTGTGAGAAAGTCAGAGCTGAGTCAAACCTCAGCGCTGCTCAGGTGATGCTTTTAAATAGATGTAAAATAACCACAAAGACAAAAAACAGTGTGCAGGAAACACGAACAAAGCTCTTTTATGAATCAACTGTAAAAGTTTTAGCACCTTCTTCTGATGCTAATTTAAGTTTTATCAAGCAAACATCCAGAAAAACGGTCTTTAAGCAACAACAGAAGTCAACTTTCCCTTTTAGACTTTACTTAGAGATAAACTCTTATATAAAGAAACGTGAGTCTGTATGTTGTTATTCGTATAAATAAGCTGGCCGTGACAGAGCTCCCAGTACAGCGTGTGCCTCTAAGACAAACGACAGCTAGCATGAAATGTTGGCTCGCACCATTCAGCTAGCAAACAATTTCACACAAACCACATTATAACAGCAACCAGCGAGCTAACGTCAGCGTGCTGCTCAGAGTCTGCATCAGTTTCATGTACTCAGCAAAGTCTTGATAAATCTTTGAAATCATTAAAAACAAATCAGTGCCCGGAGGCGTTTCAGGTGGTTGTTTGTTCAGACATGTGATGCTAAAATCGACCCTTATTTAACGTTACGATCATTTTAGCTGCTAAAGTAGTTTGACAGGTTGGTCAGTCACTAATTCAGACAGTGTTTTACCAGCAATAAAGCTAGCAAGCAAATAAGCTAACGTTAGCCAGCTAGCCATTGCTTAGCAACGCAACATGAATTTTGCGATTAACATGAGGTGATGCGTTTCTCAGAAAACGGTTTGTGTGAATCAACCTTCACTGTCCGCTGGCGTGCTCCATGAGCGAGCCTTTCAGAATAAGATACAGGTTCTTCTATGAACACAGTCCAACAGTATTCTGGCCCTATCTGGACTTTGTGCTTGAACAGATGTATAGGAGACACCAGTGGTTACCAGACTGTCGTTTCATTGCCACGATTAAAGCACAGGCTGTTGTTATAAGCAGAACATGAACATACTTTTTACTAAAGAAGCCTCCCCTCTTCTCCTTCTTGTTGATTTCACTGCTGAGTTTGGAGATCATCCTGCAGAGACATGGATACATGACGTCACAGTGTGGTTAACCCTCGCCTGGGTCTCCCTCAGCGTTCAGACTGTACCACACAATCAGCACATCTAACATCAAACACCAGCTTTGGTTACAAGTGAAGACTTTCTGTTGACAGTACTGATCCAGTAACATGTCTCTCAATCAAAGCTGTGGCCCAGGCCGACTGCAGTACCACAGCGCGGCAGCAGGGGGCAGTACTCACGGAGTATGAAGTTTAGGGAATTTCTGGAGGTCGTTGTCGCTCAGATTCTGCAAAAACAAACAGGGTCATATCCTTCCCTACACCCTTCTTTCCTTTTCCAGTTTTATTTTCTTGTTGTTGAACTCACCACAAATCTGGAACCAGAGATGGAGTGCTTCAGCACGACTTTGTCACAGCCGGACAGATTCATCTGTAACAGGGACGTTACAGGGACATATCATTCAAATATGAACACATCTATTTATTATTATTATTTTATTATCACTGTTTCTTATTCGATTTTTTTCTGTCTTCCAGGAAATACCGATTCTTCCTCACGTATGGACGTGATGTTCTCCGCAGACGATTCTGTGAATGTGAAACATCTAAACTAACACACGCAGTGACGCAAAGCAAAGATAAGAATCGGTTTCTGATGTCACAGTTGCTGGCCACACCGCCTCACTCCAGACTTTCAGCTGTAACTGCTTATGGACGGGACTAAAGCGTTAGCGTCATTTTGTCCCACACAGATTTCCTGCTGATTCTCAAAAAATAGCCGAGCACGAGCGACTCGTCAGCATCAGTGAGATGAGCTCACAGAGCTGGTCTGAGGTTCGACACAGGCATCGGCCTGTTTTCCACGTTTCGTGTTGTCATGACGATTCTTCTTCTTGGTGCAGAACGAGCCCACGTTTGAACAGATTTGATAAATGAACACGATGCAGCCTGAGTGGTAAAGGAGTCTGTGGGTTGCATCCACCAATCATTAAAAGCCTCTGACATCAGACGCTATAAAAGAATCGCTCGGAAACTTTGTGTCGCGCTGATAGAGCCAGTCTTTTATGCTGATGAGCTGATGAGAGTGCAGATAGGGTGGAGTAGGTGGAAGATGGAGATAAGGGACGAGTGCATGAGAGTCAGAGAGGCTGAGGTGGTTTGGAAGAAGCTCAGAGGAGGTTCATGGATGTAGCGAAGGAGGACATGAACAGAGTGTGACAGAGGAGGATGCTGGGGTGGACGATCTGCACGGGACTGAAGCGTCTCCGCTGAGCGAACGTCCCGCAGGCTTGTTGTACAGAGATCAGTGAGGAGACATTCAGAGTGAAAATAAGCCCACAGGGATTTCTTCTACAGAAGTTCACCCCATGATTTGAATGTTTGGCCGCGTCTGTAACAAGTTACAGTTATTATCTCCCACCTGTTGCTATTCTTGCCTCCGCTGAGAGCACGCATGCTGAAACACCGTAGGCCTTAAATAACCCCATCAAACCCCAAATGGAAAATAACGACACTTCCTGCGGCTCTGCGCCAACGTACAGCTTTCATCTGCTCCACCTGCCTGCTCCGATACTTTGCACCATCAAACTGCTGCTAAGTGACCTAAAAATAATCAGACGTGATCAGATGTTAAAGTCTGTTAAAGTAAGACGAACTGTTCAGATTATAAGAGATGCACAGGAAGGGGAAACCCAGCAGTTTGTCACAGCTCACTCCTCTTCATGCAGCCGCCTTCAGACGCGAGCAGCTAACGGCTAACGCTGCTGCTTCTGAAGTGTAACTGACACCCGGCTGCCTTTGTCCTTGTTCTCGGGGACTTTTATCCAAACGCATCACAAACACTTCCTCGTTAAACCCACTGCTTCTCTGAGTCGTTACGTCACAGCGTTTGAACTTCTGCAGAAAAATGTCACCATCTCTGCGATCAGCAGGAAAGCTGTACGCAATCACGCTGTGGCAGAGCCGACGACAGTTACTCAGTCCAGCCTTTAACTACAGATGCACAAAGCACCAGAAGCATCGGGCTGACACATGAAGCTGGCTGCACGTCTGATTGCATGAAAGATTGCATTATTACCATTGTTCGACTGACCGTCTGAACTGCACCTCTGCATTTTGAATGACATCATCAGTGAGGTCACTGCACTAACAGCGAGCCAGAGCTTTACTGAAATGTTGTTGATCAGCACGCTACGCCAACGTTTCAAACACAGGGCATCAAACACCGAAGCTGCGGTCACCACGTGTCATCGAGCTCCGTGTCGGGCAGGTGCAGCAGCTCACCTGAGCCTCTGAGGTGAGCTGCTGCTCACTAACGTTCTGGTTTGGTTCACGGCGCCGTCTGAGCGTGAGTCAGCTGACCCCGCCGCTCGGAGGATCCTGAGGAGCTGAAAACAAGGACGTACACGAGGACGCACACGAGGACGCACGGACAGTACGGACGGAGGCCTCACCCTTCTCAGGTAGTCCGCCAGCTGCTGCGGGCTCCACCCCATCACATCCGACCTGGACAGCATGCGGTCCGAACTCATCCTGCTCGATGCTCAAACCACGTCAGCCCGGCTGCTGTCAGACCCAGAGCACGCTAACATCTGAGAGAAAGAGGCGATCTTTGAGCTCGCTCCTCGTCCTCTGAGGAAGTGATCGGGCTCGTAGTTTCTGCGCCGTTGTTCTCCTTCAGCCCACGGTCTGACTAACGGGCCTCGCCGCCTCTTCCTGTGAAGACTCAGACGTCTCTGAAAGACAGAAAAGCAAAGAGCTGCGAGCGTCTCAGCTTTTACTTCCCCAAACCGAGTCGTCCGGTCTAACTGTGCAAGCGTCCGTCCGGCAGCGCAGGCAGCAAAGAGCAGGCAGACATGTCACCCGGGCCCAAAATGGCTTCCTCCTCCTCCACTCCTTCAGTCTCTCTCTCTGCGTCTCTCTTTCCTCTCTCTCTCTCGCTCAGAGGAAGTGAAGTGGGGGATGGATGAAGGCAGCATCACCCCCACCCCCCGTCTGACCACAGAGCGGAACAGCGTCTGCAGCTGCACCCACTCGCTGCAGCGACGCTGTCGAAATGCCAAACAGAGGAACAAACGAGTCCCGGATCAGCTGGCACTGCCCCGACCCCGGGTCAGCCCGACGGAGGGCCTCCATCAGCGCCGAAGGCCAGGGTCGTTACCCAGCATGCATCTGTGCAGTCAAGCCACCTCTGCACACTCTGAAAAATGTACTCCAAGTATTCAAAGTAAAAGTATTGTTTACCAAAACAGTTTGTGTATCGGGCTGTGAAATGTTTACATCTGCTGTTTAACACGGGGGTCTATGGGGACGGGCTCACTGCTGCCTCTGCTGGACGTCAGAGGAACTGCACCGCTCAGAGCAAACCTGAAAAAGTCGGGACGAAAACAAGAGCTCATATTTTATTCGTGATCGAACACAGAAAACAAAAGATTAAAGTGAGAGAATGAGCCGTCTCAGAAAAGCTCGTGCTGAAGAGGCGGAGGAAGATTTACCAGCTGATCATGTGACCTGTCAGCAGCTCGGTCACATGATCGTGGATAAAAAGAGGTTCTCAGAGAGGCAGAGCTTCACCAACATGAATCATGTTCCTCACCGTGAACAGTTCATCAGCGTACTCAGAGAAGCTGGAGGACTCTCTGTGGGACGAGGCCGATGACCGTGAGCTTCAGCAGATGAGTCTCAGGAACACTCCCAGAAACCTGCTGGGCGTGCCGTCCACACGTGCAGGTTACAGCTCCACCACAATGGAGGTGGTCCGTCATGGATGCCGCGCAGTCAGACTGAAGAGGCCAGGGAGCGTCCGACTCGTTCTCAGTGCTCAGGTCAAAGCCTGCAGCTCTGTGTGGCCTTCATGTTTGAGCAGGACGATGCTAACCTGCAGCGCAGGAGAGGGGACACACGGACCTGTCCCACGTTGTTGGACCTGTGGTTGTTCTTCATTATAAGAGCTTATTTATCACAGGCCCAACATTTGATTTTATATGAAAGAGCAAACACAGAGGGCGAGCCGCTGCGATGACACGATGTTTTAAAACGTCAGTTTTAAACGAAACGATAAACTCAGAAACACGTTGTCCCACTTTGAAGTCTCACCTGAGTCGTTTAAACTCAGATCATTGGACTCATGTGTCTCCATACAAACTGGAGATAAGGATGGAGTGATGGATGCACTCATGTTTCACTTCTTCACACTAAGTTTAGCTCAGGAAAGCCCCTCGTCTGCTTCCTCCTCCTTCCCTGAGGTCACATGGCTCAGTGACTCAGGAGCATGCAGCACCATGGCAGAGGTGCATGATGGGAGAGCAGACATGTAAAAGAGGCGGTGGCAGCTGACGGTAACGGCTCGCTGCAGCGTGAAAAACAAAACCCCGCCTCCATCACAGCCTTCTGGCTCCTGATTGGACCATTTCAGGAAGCAACAGCATTTATTTGTTTGTTTAATTACTTTATTTTTAAAAAATTACAAATGAGTCACAAACAAACAAAAACACCAAAACACAACATCTGCAAACACATGTTGCTGTGTTTAGTTGCAGATGTTGTGTTTTGGTTGCAGATGTTGTGTTTAGTTGCAGATGTTGTGTTTTGGTTGCAGATGTTGTGTTTAGTTGCAGATGTTGTGTTTAGTTGCAGATGTTGTGTTTTTGGTTTCAGATGTCATGTTTTTGGTTTCAGATGTCGTGTTTAGTTGCAGATGTCGTGTTTGGTTGCAGATGTTGTGTTTTTGGTTGCAGATGTTGTGTTTAGTTGCAGATGTTGTTTTTGGTTGCAGATGTTGTGTTTAGTTGCAGATGTTGTGTTTAGTTGCAGATGTTGTGTTTTTGGTTGCAGATGTTGTGTTTGGTTTCAGATGTCATGTTTTTGGTTTCAGATGTCGTGTTTAGTTGCAGATGTCGTGTTTGGTTGCAGATGTTGTGTTTTTGGTTGCAGATGTTGTGTTTAGTTGCAGATGTTGTTTTTGGTTGCAGATGTTGTGTTTAGTTGCAGATGTTGTTTTTAGTTGCAGATGTTGTGTTTAGTTGCAGATGTTGTGTTTAGTTGCAGATGTTGTGTTTTTGGTTGCAGATGTTGTGTTTGGTTTCAGATGTCATGTTTTTGGTTTCAGATGTCGTGTTTAGTTGCAGATGTCGTGTTTGGTTGCAGATGTTGTATTTTTGGTTGCAGATGTTGTGTTTAGTTGCAGATGTTGTTTTTGGTTGCAGATGTTGTGTTTAGTTGCAGATGTCGTGTTTGGTTGCAGATGTTGTGTTTTTGGTTGCAGATGTTGTGTTTAGTTGCAGATGTGTTTTTGGTTGGTACGTGCGATGTGGCGCATGCAGCGAGCGTGAACCAGCTGCTGCAGCTGCTGTTTGTTCTGGTCATTAATCAGCAGCGCTGAGAGGAAACAAACCACACTTCCTGTTCTACTTCCTGTTGATCAAACTAAGTTTCAACCGCGGTGCCAAGAAAAGAAAACGGTGCATGAGGTCTGACACAGGCGACCTGAGAAAAACCACAGTCCAGAAAATGAGCTCAGGTTTTAATTTTAAACCAGGTTAATGGTTAATAAATAATAATCAGTCCTGAGGTCACGATCAGTCGGAGCGAGTGATGAAAACAAAAAGAAAAATGTACCAAAAGTATGTGGACACGTAGTTAGTATACAAGAGGTGGACATGGCCACCATGAGGTCACCTGAGTCCATGCGGCCGACTCGCGGTGGAGCCTCTGTTTCTCTGTCCAATGCGTGGATCCTTCAGTCCCACTAACTTAACCTTTGACCTCATGGCTGTTTGACAGGAGACGTGGCTGAGCTGTTTCAGTTTACACTGAGGGCCGGTATTCTGTGTGATCAGCGGCCTCGGCGTTCCTGTTTTGATGGCATCTGCAGAAATCTTTCAGCGCTCCCGCTGACTCAATTCAATTCAATTCAATTCAATTCAATTTTATTTATATAGCGCCAAATCACAACAAAAGTCGCCTCAAGGCGCTTCATAGATACAGAGAAAAACCCAACAATCATATGACCCCCTATGAGCAAGCACTTTGGCGACAGTGGGAAGGAAAAACTCCCTTTTAACAGGAAGAAACCTCCGGCAGAACCAGGCTCAGGGAGGGGCGGGGCCATCTGCTGCGACCGGTTGGGGTGAGAGAAGGAAGACAGGATAAAGACATGCTGTGGAAGAGAGACAGAGATTAATAACAGATATGATTCAATGCAGAGAGGTCTGTCAATACATAGTGAGTGAGAAAGGTGACTGGAAAGGAAAAACTCAATGCATCATGGGAATCCCCGGCAGCCTACGTCTATTGCAGCATAACTAAGGGAGGATTCAGGGTCACCTGGTCCAGCCCTAACTATATGCTTTAGCAAAAAGGAAAGTTTTAAGCCTAATCTTGAAAGTAGAGATAGTGTCTGTCTCCTGAATCCAAACTGGAAGCTGGTTCCACAGAAGAGGGGCCTGAAAACTGAAGGCTCTGCCTCCCATTCTACTTTTAAATACTCTAGGAACAACAAGTAGGCCTGCAGTGTGAGAGCGAAGTGCTCTAATAGGGTGATATGGTACTACAAGGTCATTAAGATAAGATGGGGCCTGATTATTTAAGACCTCGTATGTGAGGAGCAGGATTTTGAATTCAATTCTGGATTTAACAGGAAGCCAATGAAGGGAAGCCAAAACAGGAGAAATATGCTCTCTTCTTCTAGTCCCTGTCAGGACTCTTGCTGCAGCATTTTGGATTAGCTGAAGGCTTTTCAGGGAGTTTTTAGGACATCCTGATAATAATGAATTACAGTCGTCCAGCCTGGAAGTAATAAATGCATGAACTAGTTTTTCAGCGTCACTCTGAGACAGGATATTTCTAATTTCAATCTCTCAATCTCTAATTCCAGTTTTGACGATGTGGAAGTAAAAATGTACGTTTCTGCAGCGACTTCTCGATCCGAGCTGCTGACACGAGCCTCAGCGCGGCGCTGAAGGCTTCCTCAGTAACCCGAAGTCGTCTCCGTGGGTCACCTGACCTGACCTCACACTGACTCTGCTGCAGACTCAGGTGAGAGAGGCAGACGTACGAGGGAAAGGGAATCTGGAATCTGTTTGTTTTGTGGATTCACGTCAGAAACACGAGTCAAATAAAAGCTGCTCGGGTTGGTGGGAGTAGAGAGGGTCGCTCAGGTGTCGCTGCGTCGGACCGCAGCAGGCGATGTAAACGCACCGCTGCTTCTAACATTCACACTCCGATGGAGGCATCAGAGAGGAAGGATGCATGCGGGTGGAGCAGGTGGGGATCAAACCACCAGCCCTCTTGTAGGTGACCTGCTCCACCTACAGCCACCCTGGTCGCTCTCTCTTTATGATGAAGTGAGAAACTCGCTTCCTGCTGCATCTTCTTCACACACTTCCACAAACATTGTAGAAGAGCTCAAATCTGCAGGAGGCTGACGGACCCACAGCTCTGCGTGGCGCCCTCTAGTGTGTCAGCCCTGTAACTGCACCTGTTGGGTCAGACTGACCGACCCCACAGGTGTGAAAAACGTTTGCACACCTGAGCGAGCAGCAGGGATGCAGCTGGTTTTCTGTGAATGATCTTCATGTCTGCTGACTCTGATCGAGGTCGACTGTTTTAAACAAGTGATTTTTCTATTAATGCTATTGGCTGATTGCTGACACACACACACACACACACACACACACACACAGGTGAAAGGATAATCTCTGTCCTGTGATTGGATGTTGGGATGGTTGCAGCACTTCCTGTACGATGAGGAGTCGTTTCTGATGAAGGCAAGGTGAGCTCAGCCCACAGAGTTTAACCTACACGTTCACATGAATGGGGCGGAGCCAGCAGCATTAGACCAATCACAATAAGCGATCAGTGTATGGACAGCAGAACTCAGAGGAGGAGAAACAGAGTAACAGCTGCTGGCTGATTGGGCCTGTGTGAGTGACTCAGGGCGATCGGATTATTACTGAGTAATTACGTTTTTGTTGTTGTTGCCTGTCCCGTTTGGCTCTTTTGCAGCAGAATTATTGTCTAAAGGCGAAGAAAGATGCCCAGCGGATTTACTTTACCAAATGGACCATCCCAGCTTTGCCTTATTGGTCTATTTGATTCACCTTTTATTTTATTTTTTATTTTCACTTGTTAGATACGGGACAGACTTGACTGGGGAAAAGAAAGGGGAGAAAGGAAGAGGGGGGAAAAAACAGCGGGGAAGAGGGACGGGGATGAAGGGCAAAAAAACAAAAACCAACTGAATAAGCAGACAAAAAAAAAATACATCCATCAATTACCTGTTGAGAAAGAAAAAAGAAAACAAGCAGAAGAAAAAGAGTAATAGAATAAACAACATCACGATGATCTATGGGAATATAACAGTAAATACTAAATATTAAACATTATTGTGCAGCACGTAATATCGACAGCGCACAGTGTGCTTTGAGGTAGGAGCCAAAAAGGGTGTAGTTTGTGTGTGTGAGCACCCGTGTGTACACCTGTGAGCATGGACGCGCTTGTTTTTAAAAGGTTCCTTCATGTAATGATCTGCTAGAGGGTGTGGGGGGGCCACAGCCCCGTCCTCCAGGGCATGAAGCAGGTATGGAGGAGATCAAAACTCCAGACATCCAGAGGCCCTCAGAACACAAGAGACCAAGGAAGACCAACAGAGGGGCAGCCGTGCCACTGTCCCAGAAAGAGCTGAGGAGAGTCCCAGATGAGGGGTCACTCAGCAGCCGCGGAGCAGAAGCCAGGGGGGGTTGCAGTGACGTGCCCGTGAGCTCCGCCGGCAGCCAGCTGCGCCAGAGTGACCGAGCCCCAGGCCGAGAGGCCGAGGGCACCCCACCCCCGAAGTGGCCCGAGCGAGCCCCAGGCTCCAGGCCCCGACAAGCAGCCACCAAGGAGTGAGCCGGTGTGTACCTGGACGCCCATCCCCGGACACAAAGAACCACCAACGCACCGACGTCTAAGGGAGTCCACCACCGGCAGGGGAAGTGGTGGGGGGAGATAGGCCTCCATACCTTGGAGGGCCTGAGATGTCCCCAGAGAGGTGGCGTCTGATACCCAACCTGACATATGGACACAGACATACAGGCACACACAGATACAAACATCCATTCCCACCCTCATGCTCTCATATGCACTTAGTCAACACTCACCCAATGTGGAGACAGACATAGATAGACGCTGTACACACAATCACACTCCCCAAGCGTACTCTAAGAACCGGGTCTAGGTACCTTTGCCCCTGGAGGGGGAAACTGCACCCAGACCCAGGTGGTGTTACCCTTTTCCCTGCAGTGGGGAGAAGCAGACCGCCCCGACTCCGCAGCAGCAGGGAGGCCCCACATTCCAGACCCCAGTCGGACGGCCAACTCCTCCTCCTGCCCCCCCCCCGCTCCAGCAGGCCGCAGAGAACGGGGGTGAGAGAAGACTCCAAACCTCCCTCCACCCGCTCATTGTAGTGTTGATGCATGTGTGTTCTAAGGTGCATTTAAAACCCAGGAGGACATGGAGCTACCTGCCAGAGAGCAGCAGGTAAGCACATAGCCCCTCCTGATAGCCCTCAGTGTCTACGTGTATTTAAAATTGAGAGGTGGGCAACGACGCCAGGGGTGAGGTGTACACCCTGATGGTCTTTTGGAGTCCGTGTAGCGTGCCCACCCCCAAGATCCTATATGTATGTGTAATGAGAGTGTGAGTAATGTGAGTGTCTAAGTTGTGGGATAAAATTGAGGCAGAGGCAGCCAGAAGGGGACAGAGGGGGGGGTTGCCTCCTCTGCACCCTGGTGACACACCTTTACCCCAAGGCCCTGCATGTGTGGGTGATTGTGGTGGAGCGGGAAGATACTCCGCAACCCGCCAGGGAAAGGGGGCCCAGGCCCATCTGGACCAGGGCCCAGAACAGCAGCGCCGCCCGGCCCCACAGAGCCTGGGACAGCCCACCTGACCCCACCTCAGAGAAAACTGCACCCACCCCGTCATCCACTCATCTTCCAGACTACACAAGACAATAGACGCCCAGGCTGAGATCTTCCTCCACCTCTCCTGTATCTCCTGCAGAGTGAGTTCCTGAAGAGAGGAGAGCTCCTGCAAGATGACCTCTGACCTTGAATGAGTGTCACTCTTGAAAGGCAAGCGTCACGCTGATGTCTGGAACAAACAGCCTGGGTTTTGTGGTGCGTTCACTGACACAAACAACAATCAGAAATTTAAAAAAAACAAAAACTGTTTATTACAATTTGAATTTCCCAGCATGCCTAGGGGCTGATACAGACGGGGGATCAAACTGTCTGAGCTGTGCTTTAAATAAAGTTTTACGTTTTGTGTGTTTGAATCAAAACTTTATGTGAAGAAGCCCAAACAAACCCGAGGAAATCAAAAGTTAAAATTTCAGATTTTTTCTGTGCAGCCTTGAACACCTCACTGCTGACAGCTACTTCCTGTCCGACCTCTGACCTGTTGTATTTACTGCTTGCAGGATTTAAGAAACACTTAATCAGCATCCAGTAAGCGGCAGGAAGCAGCTGATTATATCTGAATGGACTAACAAAATAAAAGTCTGGCTGTAAATAACAAAGTAAGAGTCCAAGACGAGCGCCGATGCCACTCCGCCTAAGTCCGAACCTCCGTCTGATGTAGAGAGGGCGGGGTAGAAACCTGCTTCCTGCCTGAGAGAGGCGGAGCTTCAGTGGCTCTTCTTGGACGAGCCGAAGCCAGAGAAGCCCATCACTGCCGCCATCTCTTCGTCCTCCTCGAAGTCCACGTCCTCCTCTGCCCGTCGCTTCCGCTCCTTCTGCTTCTCCTTCTTGTACGCCTTCGCCTTCTCCTCCTAAAGACACGCAGCACAGACACCCGTGAGGAACGCGCTCGTCCCGAAAGCCTCACGAGATCCATGAAACTCCTCCTCACCTCCTCCCGCAGCTCCTTCATGCGCTCCTCGAAGTCGTACTCCTTCTGCTTCTCCTCCAACTTCTTCTTGTTCACCTCGAATCTCTTCTTCACCTGATCAAGAGACGAGCGCTCCACCCGCATCGACATGCCCAGGTTCCTCTGATCTGCTCACACACACACACACCACCTGCTGTTCACACTGAAGAACATCAGCCATGATGTGTGTGACATGATTTTCAAAATAAAAGCCTCCTCTCTGATCAGGTGTTTTTGGCTGTGAACTCACGTTTTTTGCCGTTGATGTGATCCAGGAAGTTGATGGAGTCTTTGACCACACAGTCGCACACGTTACAGTAATACCTGAAACACCAAAGGAAGAAAAAAGGTCACCTGTATATCCTTGCTCCGCCTATATAAGGAGAATGGCGGCAGCAGCTGAGCAGCCCAAACTTTGAGCGAGGTCATCAGATACGTTTGTGGGACAGAACAGAGCTCTATTGATTTCAGCTGACAGTGTGGGCGGAGCTTGTCCTGACACTGACCTCCTTGTCAGTGAGTGAGCCTTCATCACGCCATATTTTCACCTGTAAAGCAGCTGCAGCTGACTTGTGACATCACACGTCACGTCAGCGGTTGCTTTCGTTCAGCTTTTGTTTTGTTCTCAGTCTGCACGACAACTTGAAGAGACGATGGCGTGTGAATCTGGTCTTACCCGCCCATCTCGGCCTGCGGTGTGGTCTTGGTGATGACGATGGTCTTCCCCAGCTTGGACTCCAGGTCCACCTTGTAGTCCCGGTGACGCAGGAGGTCCCGCTTGACCGGCGGCGCCGTTTTTCCTGAAGGTGCCAACATGTGACAGGTTAATACAGAAAGTGAAAGCCTAAGCTCCTCCCTCTGAGCGGCTGATGTTCTTACCATCTCGCCGCTCGCGCTCCCTCTCCTCCACCAGACGTTTCTGGGCGAGGTTCTCGTACTCGTCTTTGTCCCATTTCCGCCGGAAGTCGTTTTTACTCGACTGGAAGAGAAAAGAGAGACGCTGCCGTTACCGCACTTCCTGTCAGAGCTGATCACAGAGTGGAAATCACAATCCACAGAAACATTGGTTCAGTGACATGAAATCATTAATCATTTCTGGTATTATTGATTAGTCTGAGCTTCAGCTTTTATTTTTAACTGCTAAACTTCTGTCATCCTCTATTTTATGTATATAAGATTTAGACTGGGTATTTACGGATGTATATACATATATACACACATACATACATAGACAGATATATACACGTGTGTGTGCGTGCGTGCGCGCGCATTGGGTCGTTTACATATTGTTGTGATTTACATTGCTGTGCTTGAGGGTCAACCGGAACCAAACTCCTTGAATGTGTTTGCGTATATACACGGCCAATAAACGTGATTCTGATTCTGAAAATAAAGACGTCTAACTTTCACCTCCACCTGCTGCCTCCTCTCTCTACAAATCAAACATGTGGCTTATCACTAAAATACAGATCATCTTAAAGTCAGAAAAGCAGCAAGTCTTCATAGCTGAAATAAAAACACTTTAATTCAAGCCTGAGCTGAGTTCCTTGTTTTGAGGTGAAGCTTTTATTTTGACAGGCCGGAAGTCACACCGCTTGCGCTAACAGGCTAACACTGATCAGCTAATCTGTTTCCGAGCTGTAGGAGGGACAAGAACAAACACGAAGTGCCAAGCAGCAGAGAGTGGGTTAACGAGCACTGGCATAACGTTTAGAAAACGTCTGAAATGAAACCGGAAACGCTGAACAGGGTCACGGTTAGCATGCTAGCTAAGCGCGCTGCAAACAGCTGTCTAAAGACGGAGAACCGGCTTGAACCGGACCCGGTAACACCCCCGACTACGACAAATCCCGAGAATGAAACACGCCCTGCTCACACCGCCGAGCTTTCATGTTTTTACTCTAAAGAAGAAGAAACGCTCAGAAACTCACCCCGCTGCCTGACGCCATCTTGTTTACTTGTGACCGGAAATGACGGCAGCCGCTGTAGCGTCATTTTTTCAACAGAGATAGAAAGAGCGCCACCTGCAGGAGAAGAGGAGGTGAGGATACGAGGCCCCAGCGCGGACAGGAAACAGATTTGGTCATTCCCGAACAAAATAAATCCCATCAACACCCGCGAGGACAGAACGAAGCCTTTATCAAACCCATCACTGCTTCAGTCTCAGCAGGTTTACCAACCTTCACATCTGCACGACGCCTGGAGCCTGCAGCACTGACAGCAGCGAGCTCTGAGCTCAGCGTCAGGATCTGTCAGGACTGCTGAGCGCTGGGTGGGAAGTTTCCCTGTCAGGACTCTTGCTGCAGCATTTTGGATTAGCTGAAGGCTTTTCAGGGAGTTTTTAGGACTTCCTGATAATAATGAATTACAGTCGTCCAGCCTGGAAGTAATAAATGCATGAACTAGTTTTTCAGCGTCACTCTGAGACAGG
This sequence comes from Perissodus microlepis, assembly GCF_051167445.1. Taxonomy (NCBI): domain Eukaryota; kingdom Metazoa; phylum Chordata; class Actinopteri; order Cichliformes; family Cichlidae; genus Perissodus; species Perissodus microlepis. The sequence continues at coordinate 33,204,051 of NC_140470.1, read as the reverse complement.
ATATTTCTAACTTTAGAGATGTTGCGCAAATGGAAGAAAGCAGTCTTACATATTGTAGCTTGCTATCACCAGTGTGTGAATGTGTGTGTGAATGGGTGGATGATTGTGTATAGTGTAAAGCGCTTTGGGGTCCTTAGGACCAAGTAAAGCGCTATACAAATACAGACCATTTACCATTTACCATTACATGTCCTGGTCAAAAATGAGTCCAAGGTTCCTCACAGTGTTACTGGAGGCCAAGGTAATGCCATCCAGAGGAAGAATCTGGTTAGATACCATATTTCTAAGATTTTCAGGGCCGAGTACAATAACCTCAGTTTGATCTGAATTAAGAAGCAGAAAGTTAGAACATAAGAAGATCCTTTATGATCCTTTATGAGCTTCACTAAAGTTGTTTCTGTACTGGGATGAGCTCTGAAGCCTGAAACGTCAAATACACCGTTCCTCTGCAGATCATCAATGAGCTCTTTCAAGAGTTTTTGATGGGTTGGAGTAAGTATTGAAGTCAGATTGAGACAAAAGCCCACAGAGCCCTCGTTACCCACCGCAGGAGCACAGATGTTAGCGGCTTGTGTCAGATTGGCGTTAGCACAGATTTGGTGAATGATTAAACCTGTTGTGATATCAGAGTGATGACAGATTTATCATACCTCACAGTCCACACACACACAACCAATATCCATTTATCAGCCTGTCTGTGGGACTCAGCTGCTCTTGGGGGCCCCCTGCTGGTGTGGGGGACCTGAGCAGCTCTTCTGTCTGTCCGGTGCTGAAGACGAAAAATGTCTAATGTGATAAATATGGATGATTAAATACTGTTTGACTGTATCAGTGATAGGATGAGGAAACTGGCTCGCTATGATATTCTGAATAAGATGAAACAGGAGAAACAGGCCTGACTGCAGCACTGAGCTTAGAATCAGCCATAAATATGTTTCTGACTTTATTTACTTTATTTATTGTTTAGAGCAATAAATTTAATGTAATTCCTGAAATAAAAAATTGTTTATCAACAGAATTTTAAAATAAAACAAATCAGGGACCAGCTGGAGCGTAACCAGGTTCATTTTAAAGCGCTAAGGTGAGGCCCCGCCCTCCTCGCGGCCCCGCCCCCTCCGCTCCAGGTGCCGCTCATTAAAGGCTGTGAGAGCGGACCGACGTGTTCTGTGAGTCCGAAGATGTCCGCGAGCAGAGTGGAACCGGCAGAGCAGAGCCCGCCGCTGTCCTCCAGGTACGAGTCTGTCTTCACCTGCAGCTGAGCTCAGCCAATCACAGCTGGGACTCTTAGCTCAGGCTGCACCTGTTCGTGTTCCGTTTGTTTGGCGTCTTTGTAAAGTTGAGCGGGCGAAGTAGCTGATGTCTGTGAGACGGAACAAACCCGAACCGCGGACAGGTTCTCGGGCGGCTTCGTCTCGTGTGGTTTCCGGCTGTTTGTTCTCTTTAAACACGCGCTGGGTCTGCGCTTCGTGACGTCAGCTCTCGGTATGAGTTTGCGGACTCACCTGTGTTCTCTGTACCTGCAGCGGCCCCGGGTCTTGCTGCCAGGCTCCCGCTGTTGTGCCAAAAACTGATTTCCAATGTTTTTGGTGTTCATGTGTAATATCTCTACGTGTGTCGGTGAACACGGTCCTGGCGGCCAGGTTACTCTTAAAAAAAGAGATTTATTTTTAAACTGGACAGATAAAGGATGAACAGAAGACTCTGCCAAACACTGATTGGTGCTTCCACCCTGTCACAGGAATGCTGTTTGTGGCTCAACATGACTGGATATCATTCATGAGGAAACGTCACATCTGTCTCACATGTTATAGACCAACAGCTTATTTATGTCAGTTTAAACACGAGCAGTGAGTGTTTGGCGCACGCCGCCTCACAGACTGTGGAACCTCTGCACTGACTTTAAACACACACGTATCTTTAACACTTAAACTCTGAGAGCAGCAGCTCGAACCTGTGAGTCAGTGACGAAGGACTGACTCACAGGTCCTTCAGGTCCTTCAGGTCCTTCAGGGACCTGAAGGACCTGAAGGACCTGAGCTGTGACCTCGTGATGTCCAGAAATGAGACTCGTGACGAGGCTGAGCTTACAGGTGAGCAGGGACACACTCGGGACGTGTGGTCGAGCTTTGTATAGTTTATTAATATGAGCTGTTCCATCAGTCGACTGAAAACATCTGTAACATCTGCATGCTGAGACTGGGGTGCTGACGTCTCAGGATGAGACTGACAGACGTGTGACCGCTCGCGTAGCGACAGAAACAGGAAATGATGTAGAGTTTCTACATGGCGCTCGTCCACAAACAGAAACCTGGGCTGAAAGCAGTGAGGAGGGGGTGGGGGGAGGGGTCTCCCGAGACTCGTTGGCCTGGATGAGTCCAGGTGTGAATCCTGAGTGCTTAACCCCCCATCATCATCACAACGACTCTGACAAGGGGAGGGGGGTCAACGACCCTTTGAGGGCTCTGAATCGCTCAGTGACCTGAGGTGAGCTCGTCAGTCTCACCTGGACTCTCTAAACCGGGTGTGTGTCTGCTTGCAGCTTCCTCTTCAGCCCGTGGTCGTGTGTCTGCGCGAAGGGCTGGTCGGCGGCCATGTGGAACAGCCTTTCTGACCCGGTGTTGACCACCACCGCCTCGGGATGCTCTGCCCCCGAGCCGTGGCTGCTCCCCGGCTGCAGCTCCGTGTACGACAGCCTGGTCAGGTATGAAATTCTCCTGCAGAGGGGCGGGGTCAGTGTAGCGCAGCAGAGACGGCGCCCTCTGCAGGCCGTGGTTTCTCCTGACGCCTTTCTCTTCTTTGCAGTAACGTCTCTCCGATCCCGTCTCCTCGTGGCGCCGGCGGCATGCGAGGACAAGAGCGAGTCATCAGCGGCAAACCACGCAGGTATTTGGCTTCTTTAATCCAGGCTAACGAGCCGTTATCAGGATCAACTAATCCTGCGTGGACCAGTAAACGTGGACTGAAACCTGAAGGTCACCACAGCAGGTGTTCATGCAGGTGTTCTTCCTCAGGTCCTCCATCCTGGAGCGCTGCATCCTCAAAGTGTCCACGAGCAGCGTGGCCGTGGGGACGGACGACGTGGACAGCAGGAGGTGAGTACGAGGGACATTCAGAGGTTCTGGCCTGCTCTGTGCATACCCTGCATCAGGTGGCAGTAGGCCACGCCCCTGAGCTGTGTTGGCCTGTGGCGTTGCCTGCAGCACTGCACGCTGCTGGAGTCTCTTCTTCACTGGGTTTCTGTGTTCCGTTTTTAATTTGTCGCTCTGTGAAGGCCCCACATCAGCCGCTGTTACCCCCGCCTGCCGGACCCGACCAACACGGAGACCAACGCCGCGGTTCTGAAACGGCGGCAGAAACAGATCCAGTACGGCAAGAACACCAGCGGATACCAGAACTACATCCAGCAAGTCCCCAAGTAAAAACCCGGAGCATGACGCCGAGAATCGGACAACGGTTCCTCAAACGTCGACGCTGACACGCCTCTCTGGTTTCTCTCCTCCTCCTCAGACACCTGAGGGATCCTAAGCTCCACCCCTCTACTCCTAACAAGTACAGGAAGTACAGCCGGCGCTCCTGGGACATGCAGGTGCGTCTGTGGAGGCGAGCGCTGCACCTGTGGGACCCTCCGAACGGCGCCCAGCCGGACGCCGCCGACACGCCGGACCCCGTGGAGCAGCTGTAGGTGGAACCCAGCGCCAGTTGACATTTATCCAGAAAATGGTCCTCGTCAGCGGAGGCCTTTCTGTGACATCATCAGTGTTTTCTCTCTTTAGGCAGAGTCAGCTAGAGAAGATGACCTCTGACCTCTTTGAGAATGTTGGAGACGAGCAGAGAGAGAAGGAGACTCCAGCATCCTCTAAAGTCTCCTCTGTGTCTCCTCTGCTGGCCGCCACGCCCTCAGCGCTGCCTGGAGCCTGGACCGTCCCCGTGTCGCCGGTAATCAGTCACCAATCAAATTCTTCGGCTCATTAAAGATGCGTTAACTTTATTTAACGTCCTCTGTAAAACGCAACATCAGCTGATCGGTGACTTTATTTATTCCTGTGTTTGTTTCTCTGCAGCTGGAGGCGAGCCGCCGGGCGCTTCGCTCTCCTCCAGGCCTGAACTACTCACTCAGCAGTCAGCTGACCACCGATGACAGCATGACCGACTGGCTCCACCTCCTGATGGAAACGGACCACGGCCAAGGTGAGGTAACTCAGCCAGCAGGGGGCGACTCCTGAGGGCGAGCCTGCTGGCTGGTTTGGGGCGGGGCTTGGTCAGATCCAGAGGTGGGAAGTAACGAAGTATTTGTACTGAAGTAGAATTTGCAGGTGTTTGTTTTACTTGCACGGTTCGTTTAGCTTTGCACACAAATAGGAGCCACTTTTACTTTGAGTACTTTTTACTTGAATAAAAAAGTTGAAGCAGTCCTGAAGTACAGACTGTGGGGACATGAGGTCACATGAGGACTGACGCTGTGGTTACATCAAACCTGCTGACAAGACAGGCGATCGGGGTCTTGTTCTGTGACATGTGCTCACTTCCTGTTTGTCGGCTCACCGCCATCTTGTTTCTCCGTGCAGACTCTGATGACCAGCAGGTCCCTGTGTTCTCCGACCAGCTCCTGTGGAACCCGTACTGACCACCCGACGCAGTCCTCGCCCTTGTTTCCTCATCGTGTCTTTTTAAATGTGTCTGAAGATTAACTGAACGACAGCAGGGATCCGATTGGCCGCCACCCCCCCCCCAGGTGCTGATGTTTCCCGGCTGCTCGTGAACGCGTCGTCAGGGCGGACAGCTGAACACTCGGATGCACCTGAACGTTCGACCTCATGAAGCACTCCTCACCTGTTCTGCACTCGTTTCTGTATCGACTCACTTTGGTGTCACTTTGTTGTCGTTGCTCCACCTTCACCTTCGTGCTCTGCTGTCTGGCTCAGGCTCCTCCCCCTCGCACCGCCATGTTTTTTCTCAAAAACGACCCCCTGCTGAGTGGAGGGGAGCGGCCATCTTTGTGTTTGAGTTTTCTTTTTACTCTTCCTACTTTTTTGTTTTTGCTGCTTGACTGTCGAGAGCAAAGCTGAACCATGTGATTAATAAAGGCGTAAATAAAGTGTTACCGACCCACAGGCCGACTCGTTCTTCTTCTACTCTCCATAAAAGTGTTGGACATGCAGAGGTGTTCACTGAGGGTGTGCAGCTGTAAGAACCTGGACTCCAAACACAAGTTTGTCTTCTCTGTCCCATCAGAATATCTGGGTTGTTTGTTTTCACAGAAAATCCTTAAATGTGCAGAATAAGATGAAGAAGCGGCTCTTTTAAATCTAGTTATTGCTTCTAAAATGCAGCTCTGAATAATATTAAATTTGTTTTTAATCTATAAATGGTTTTTACTCGGTCTGACTATCCACTCATTTTATCAGGTTTTATGGGTGTTTTCTAAAAAAAAAAAAAGTAAAAGCTAAAGATGAACTCCTCCTTATTTCTAAACTAGATTTTAACACTAACAGTTTTATTTTAGTTTGTCAAATTTATTTTCACTGTACAGTTTATTTAACAGTCTTTTTGCTTCCTCATTTATTTATAAAATATTCAGATTTTAAAAATGTAATATTAATAAATAGAATCAATTTTTTGTTTCAACCACGTATTTTTATTTCTTTTTAATCTCTACTCTTTTGTCTTCACCATTTTTACTCATTTTTCGTTATTTTTAATGTCCCGGTGTCTGCACGGTTCTCCGAGGTTCCTCCGGTCGGGCCCGGTCCGCGCACCGTTTCTGCGGGTTTGCCCTTTAACGCGAGCTGTGGCGGTAAACAAGCCTCCGCGGACTCCAGCTCCCGTCATGCCCCGCGCGGCAGCGTTCTCGGAGATTCGCCCCGGGTTCGTGCGGCAGGTTCGGCTGTGTTGAGCGGCGGCACTGCGGACCGGATCAAAGGATCAGACGTAAATAAACGGCAGGTGCCGGTGATGCGCTGAAGCCCCGCCCCTCCTCCGCTGGCACCGTAGCTGTTATTTATGAATGCCCGCCGCTCACGGGCGTGTGCGCGCGCAGTCCTCGTTATTATTATTATGTTTTAATAACGGAGACCGGACACCGATCCAGGCAGATGTGCGGCTCAGTGCCGGAGCCTGCGATGCCCGCTCCGCGCGGTTAGATTCCCGCTTCGGTCCGCTGTGTTCGACAATAATACTGGGTCGATACACCGAACACAGAGCCGTTCGCCGGCCCGCTGCAGCCACAGGAGCCGCCTCACCCCGTCAACCGACAAGGTAAGCACTGCGCCGGGCCGGAGAGAGCGGGACGTGTGTCCGACTCCGTCCCGCAGCATCCCGCCGTGTGTCTCCCCCCTCTCGCCGCTCCGGGAGCTCTCGGGCCGGCCACACGCCGTCAGCACCGCTGTTCCGATCGCTGTTGACGGCCTGCGGTGGTTCTGCTGAGCATGGGCCTGTGAGGGGTCCGGTGTGTGCGGACGGCCCTGGCCTGGGTGATGGCCGGAGGCGGGACAGACACCGGGAGCATCAGTGATGTTCGTGGGTTGTTTGTGACACCATTAACGGCGGCTAACGGGTCAGCTAGCAGCTAACCCGTTAGCCGCCGTTAGCTACTAACTGCCGCCCTGTTCGCTGCTAGCAGCCCGGCACGGGCACCCGGAGCCCGGGAGGCGGTGGATGAGGCAGAGCCGTCACTCAGCAGCTCCCATCCTCCGAGCAAGATGGCTGAGTTTATTGTGCCGACCTTGAGCGGAATAACGGGATGACTTGTTATTTATAGCAGCGAGCTAACGGCTCAGGTGAACTGCTGGTGATGTAACGGTCCGCCGTCATAACACAAACCGGGGTTTGTGTTTTATTTCATGGAGTAACCCTCCGCAAACACACCGCCCACCGGGCCGACAGGTACACGGGCGGAAAGCCTCCCTCATTAAAAGCAATGGGATGCTTAGCCACAAGCTAACAAGCTGTCGGGGGTGCCCGCCGGCCTCAGTCAGACCGGCTCGGCTCGGTTCGGCTCACGGTCATCGGCATGTACCCGGAGAGCCGGGCTAACCAGACCCCGGGGTTCCGCCCCGATGACGGGGTGATGGTCCCCTGTTCTTGGCCCCTGACCTGGTTTACAGGAGCCCCAGGGGGTCCACGAGTAACGGAGTAACGGTACTCAGTTACAGCACTGATGCAAGGCTGCAACTGGAGAGTAACGACATGAAGGAGTGAAACTGTTATTATTATGAGTGTTAACTGTGTGACATAATCATTAAAGTCTAATTTCATGTGATGAGCGGTCCAGACTAATCTCTGGGACCTTGTATTCCTTTTGAGGTTATTTTTGTGTAATTTTGTTGTCAGGTTTTTGTTTTTGCTCTTTTTGACATTTCTTTTCCTTGAATCTCCAGTCCTGGCTCTTGCTGGTTGTTATGTGGGTATGCCTCGTGTGTTTGTTCTGCAGTTTTCCTGCGTCGCTTTGGGGGGTCTGGGTGGTTTTATGTCGCCTCGACGGCGGTGCAGGTGGTTTGTAGTCTCTGTGAGCTCCTTTTCACACTTTAGTCTTTTTTGTTGTTGTTTTTGTCGGGTCTCAGATGCGTTTCCTCCAGTCGTTCATGGTGGTTTCTTCAGGCTGTTTGGTCGTAGCGTCTTTCAGGCAGTCTTTAGTCTGTCAGTCGTTTCACTCTGTGGATGTTTTCGTGGGTCTCTTTTGTGCTTCGTCTCTGTCCACGGGGGTCTTCTTCTTCTTCTTGATGGCGTCTTTTTGTTTTGAGGAGGCTATTTTTCGGTGTCTCTTATAGGGGTGAAAATGAAGAGTTTATTGATTGTCATTCTGAGGTTATTGTCTCCACCATCACTAATTGCACTCTGTGTGGTCAAATATTTGTGCATGTTGGAGCAATTTCCCCTCTTTGTTGCGGTCAGGTCAGCAGTGGTCAGCGCCGACATATACACACACACACACACACACACACACACACACACACACACACACACATGAAGAGAGAGAGAGTATGCATAGTATACAAACAGCTACCAAACAGCCATCATAATTCATCATACAATGTGAACAGGACAAATCAACAATTAACAATGACTAATTAATATTAAAATCTGTAACATAATGTATTGTTTGGAGTTTAGTCTGTTACTGTTACTGTTACTATTTTTACCATTTCTTCTTGGAGCAACTGTGACCCACATTATTTCCTTATAAAGTTTTCTGATTCTGATTGTTTCAGGATGACCTGCCATCATCCAATCACACGTCTGCTTACCTGCATCTTTTGCTCGTTTCTCTTCTTTTCCCTTTTTTCTAAACTGAGCACCTGATGGTTTTGAACTTTTCTTGTCCATCTTGGTTTTAATTTTGCCCTCCAGTATGAACACAAATCCCCCAACTCGAGGATCAGCACAACATAACCTAACAGACCTACACCTTAGTTCACAGATTCACTTTGTCTAAGGTGTGTTTCTGGGATTTCACACAACCCAGGATTCAAATCATGAATACATGATGGGTTTGGATTTACAACATTATGAAATGTGCTCTATTTGGAAGCAGCAGGTCTTCCTCCCCTTTCGACGGGTTGTGTGAGCACAAGGCAAAGAAAAAACACTTTATTTCCACAGCGAGGGACAATAAAGGATATTTCAGTTTCTATTGTGTTCTACTGCAGAAACACGAGCAGGTAGCTGCGGCCTGGCTGTTTGCTACCTTCAGGTCAGGCTGTGGCTGCTGTGCTGGGTTCTTCGTTAGCTTAGCATTAGCACGGTGTGTGATACAGTCTCCACTTTAAACTAGAAAAGTCAAAGGAACGTCCGTTTACACGCTGCAGACCTGTTTTCCTCCTCTGACACGTGAACTGCAATCAGCTGATTGTAGTGCAACCAGAACTGATAAGTGGGATCAATACACACACAGACTAACAATTCCAAACAGGGATTTGACTGTGGGACTGGTTCCCAGTGCTGTTTGTGGTCGTCTTTTTCTTGTGTTTTTCATGTTTCTTCTCAACATCAGCTGTTTGATGCTTTGTTCCTGATAGAGTTGTTAATGTTTTTCAGCTTAACTTCACCTGTGTGTGTGTGTGTGTGTGTGTGTGTGTGTGTGTGTGTGTGCCTTTTCCAGGTGTGTTGCTGCAGCAACGGCTGACAGATGATGCTCTTGTGAGAGTGGGTGGGGCTACGTGGCCCTGAGGCCTTAAGGAGGAGTCTCAGCCCTAAGCTCCTCCCCTCTCTCGTCCCGAGACAGACCAAACGGACGGACACACAGACGGCCGTAACTCTCCCCTCCCTCCTCCTCCTTCCCCCCTCTCTCCCCTGTTCTCCCCGCCACCTGGTCCCTCCTCCTCCTCCCGGCCACCCTCCCCTGTCTCCCCCCTCGTCCCCTGCCACCATGCTGTGGTCACGCTGCTGGTGGAGAGCCTGAGGAAGCAGACTCTGGAAGGCGACCCTGCTCAGCCAGGGGACTTGTACCTGGTGAGTGGCACACCTGTAGCGTCACCTGTGAGGTCACTGTCACACCTGCAGAGCAGAGACAGGAAGTGTACTTTTGGTAGCGACAGTCTGAACGCCGTCACGGCCCGTGTGTTCACTGACAGTCAGGATACTTTGATACAAAGTCAGGGTGTAAAGTCTCACCACTGGATGTCAGTGGATTGCAGATGATTCCTCCTAATTCACGTGGATAATCCTGCTACGGTGGCCACTGTAGGACACAGCCAGCTGCTTCTGCTGCTGTTTGTGGAAAGTCCACACTTGTCTGCACACTGTGTTTAAACATATTTGAGTAATGTCAACACTTAGCAATAAAGCAGGAGTAAGAAACTCTTGTGTGTCATCAATCTTAGTCCAAAGTCACCTCCAAACCTCCGATGACGTCCATCTGTACTGAGAGCTGCTGTTAGTGAAACTTTGCTTGAAGTGGCCACTTAGTGAATAAACTCTCATGTGATGTGTGACTGTGTGTCACAGACGTGTGATTTTAGGCCACTAAACATGGCGTAACGTTAGATTTAGAGCAGCTGTTGGTTTTGTTTAGCTGTCAGCTGTCTGATGGTGCAGACATGTCTGTTAAATGTCCCACAGCAAGCGAACACCTAAAGCTCTCTGCTCTCTCCTCGGGGCTCTGCATGTGTGTCTGTAGCCACACATGTAAAGGTGCTACACAGAGTCTCTGAGGTCCTTCAACATCTGTCGGACAATGCTCAGGCGCTAGAAACTATATAAACTTGGCCAACTATAGAGCGATATAGTCAAAATCTCTATCGCGATAGCGCATGTTGATGATGTCATCAAGCTGCGCCTGTTTTGGTCAAAAGCATCGCAGCGGCTAAAACCATTATCATCTGCAAATTATGCCGACAGTCACAGCAAAGAGATGAAGCACTTTTGAAATATGGGGAAAGCCAAAAACTGCGCTTCCTCCACTTCGGTAACATTGATTCATTAATGCTGAATTCTCTCGCAGCTGCTCTGTTCCCACGTTGTTGCAGTATATTAATGACTAACCTCGTATTGTGGATGAATGATCTCAGTTGTTCTCCTGACTGAAGTTTGGCCCGTGTACAGCATCCTGCTATGCGACTGCATTTGTCTCTGACCACCAGAATCCCTCACGTTAACTTTTATCGAGTGGAAAAAAAGTTGGCGTTCATCCTCCAGCTTCACTGTGCTAATGTTATGCTAACATAGCTGTGTCGCTAGCAATCACGTAGCACATCATTATATACCAGGTAGTCCAACTTCAGTAACCCTGCAAACCCCACTGCTGTTTAGTTTTCTGTCTTCATTTATGTTGGAAGTGGTAGCAGAGCTGTACGTTTGAATTAGTTTGCAAGATCTCTCTCAGAACATGGTATGAAATGTTTAGGTGTAAACTAGCGAGCTAACTTCCTGTTAAATTTAATAAATTCTGTTTTCATGGATGTTAAACTTAATTGTTACACCTGGTAAAGCAGCAACACTGCTGATTTTATTAAAGATGAAAGAATTTAGACCGTTTTTAACTCTCAGTGTTCGTTTGACTTTGGGACCTGAAGCTGACGGAGTTTTGGACCCAGATTACTCCGCGAAGCTCCTCCCTACGGCAGCCGTAATGCTGACAATCCATCAAAACATTTTTAACAGATTTCTGCAGCCAAAATCGGTTCGAGGTCAGTAAGCACAACCAGAATTCATACATAAGGCACACTCTCGATTTTTGAGAAAATTAAAGGATTTTAAGTGTGGAAAATCCGTTATTCAGAAGAAAAGAATATATCGTGATATATATCGTTACCGCACATGCTTCAAATTATATCGCGATATGAATTTTAGGCCATATTGCCCAGCCCTACTCAGGATGTTCTGTCCTCTGTGCTGTTGCATGCTGGGACAGCAGGTGGAGGGTCACAGATGCTAACAGACTCAATAGACTGATCACGAGGCCAGTAATCTTGTGGTGATGGAGCTGGACTCCGTTAGGGTGGTGTTGGAGAAGGATGTTGTCCAAGATAAGGAAAATGCTGCACAATATCTCCCACCCACTCCATGACGTGCTGGCCAATCACAGGAGTGCGCTCAGGGAGAGACTGAGATTACCCACAATGCACCACTGAACAACACAGGACATCATTCCTGTGGACATCTCTGTACATCTCCTCCATCTAACACACAGTGAGGTCGTTTATGGTAAAATAAGGTTTTACAGGTTATATTGGAGCTGTTTCTTATATTTGTAACATGTGTTATTGTATTAGTCTGTTGCTGTTGTCGTGGAGAGACTGACCACATCATGTCCTCAGGGAGTAATGAAGTACAAAAACACAATTAGGCTGAACGGCCCAAAGCAGAGCTACATGGCGGCTTCCACAAACCAGCAGCCGCTCACGTGTGATTTTCATTCATTCTGATTTTATTATTTCAGTTTTTCAGCCGACACAGCTCACGGTGTTTCCTCACAGGAACCTTCCTCCCTGCAGCTGTGACTCTAAATCAAACCTTAAACCTGAAGATAATCTGACCTGAGTCGTGTGTGGAAACGGCTTCAGTTAAAGCTGAGCTGAAGTTCTGAGCAGTTCTGCAGGTGGACACCAGGTGGTGCTGCAGGTCGCCTCATCTCCACTGAATGAGCTGCAGCCACAAAGGACTGTTGCTGCCTTCAGCTTAAATCCAGGATCAAAACTGGAAAGCAGGAATATTTTTATGTTCTCAGAGCTGAAACTCTGATTCTGGTCTTTCAGTCCCTGCTGGACCCGAAAACCCTCGCAGAGTGCTGGCGCCCAGATGGCTTGATGCCTGGTGAGTGTTTCCTGTTTCCCTGAGTGAACCCTGAACATCATAAACGTGTGTGTAAGAGGAAGGAGTGTGTTTACCTCAGGCACTGTTCCTACAGCGTGTAATTATTTACCTGTGTGTGTGTGCGTGCGTGTGTGCGTGCGTGTGTGCGTGCGTGCGTGTGTGCGTGCGTGCGTGTGTGCGTGTGTGTGTGCGTGTGTGCGTGCGTGTGTGTGTGCGTGTGCGTGTGTGTGCGTGTGTGTGTGTGTGTGTGTGTGTGCGTGTGTGTGTCCTCAGAGAGCAGCTACTGGCAGCTCTGCCCTCCCTCCAAGTCCGGCCTGCAGGGGGGGTTGCTGAGCTCTAGTTTCCCGCCCGGCCCCTCGGCGCTGGTGCCGCCTGATGCTCACCTGCAGGAGGGTGGCGACCCCCTGGACGGGGCCCCTTCTCAGTCGCTGCCGCAGCACCGCCCCCTGGCGCCCAGCACCTCAGCGTCCGAGCTGTCCCTCCCCGGAGCGCCGGTGCCCCCTCCAGGCCCTGGACCCCCACCCCCCCCTCCTCCACCACCCAAACGACACTGCCGCTCGCTGTCGGTGCCCGAGGACCTGTCGCGCTGCCGCTACACGTGGCGGCCCAGCGCCTCGCGGGTCTGGACGCCCGTCAGCCGCCAGCAGTGCCACGGTGGAGCAGGGGGAGGGGTCACGGGGGGAGGGGTCGCCGGAGGGGGTGTAGGGGTGGGAGCGGCAGGGGGCGGAGCCTGTCCTCTCCGCGCCCCCAGCTCCTCCCTGAACTCGTCGCTGCACTCCTCGTCCAGCCCCACCTTTTTTAGCCTCGCGCTGTCGCCGGACTCGCCGCTACCGTGGAGCTTCCCCTGGGACCCCAGTGAGGCAGCGGCGGGGGGAGGAGCCTGCTGCTGCTTCTTCCCCTCCCCCTCCTCTTGCTCCTCCTCTCCCTCCCCACTTCACCCACCCCCGCCTCCTCAGCGGCGTTTCTCCCTCTCCCCGGTGCTCATCAGAGACTCTGCTGCCTCCACCTTCCTGCCCCCGCCTCCAGCGCCCAGCCAAGCGGCAGCGGCGCCTCCACCTGGCTGCGTCACGACGGCGGGCGGCGTGACCGCGGGTGGCCCTGTTCCCGCCTCGCCCTCATCGGCCTGCAGCACGCCGTCGTCTCTGCGCCGCAGCCTCCCGCCGCAGCTGCCGCGCTGCCACTCGCAGCCATGTGACCTGCTGCTCCTCAAACCGGGTCTGAAGAGACGCCGCGACCCCGACAGACCCTGCGCCCGGCCCGTCCTCGACTTCACCAAGATGACACAGGTAATAAAAACACGCTGCTGGTTTGTTTTCAAAGAATTGAACGGTTTACTGATCGACAGGCGAGCATCCAGTCAGTCAAGTTATTTGTAAGCACCCAGCGAGGGCGCTGAGCCGCCAAACTCCAGATATTGGAGGGGGAGTTCTGGACTTTTCCAGAAGGAAAAACGAGGGTCGGAGGGTCCACACAGTCGATCTCAGATCGATCATTTACATTCAAAACATTTAACGCCAACCGTGATTTAACGCCATCGAGTCTGTCGAGTTCTTTCTAAGTAGATCTGACAGTCGTCAGCGTGACAGTGAAACGAGAGTCCATGTTTCCTAAAACTAGTATTAGCTCCGCCTCTGTTGCGTTATTGGCTGTTCAGGTTGTGTAACGCTCAGACTTCGAGCGGCAGATTTACAGCTGTGAATGTTTCGTCCCGCAGACGCGCAGCATCGACCCGCAGTGTCTGGAGCGTGGCGGCGGCAGGCTGGCCTGCGGCGGCGACCTCTGCATGGGCATGGAGCCCTTCATGGGCGACTTCCGGGGCTCCTGCTCGCCGGCCGAGTGCCTGGGCAGGACCAGCATCGGGCCGCTGAGCGAGAGCGACGAGGAGTGCCGCGAGGACGACGAAGGAGAGGAGGAAGCAGACGAGCGTGAGGCGGCGCAGCAGGCGGTGTTCGAGCGGGACTGTACAGAGCTGGACTTGAACTTAATAGAAGAAAACTGACGTATTTGTAAATGAAGGCTGTTCTCTGTTCTTTAGTTTTATTTTGAAATTATCTAACCCCCCCATCCCCACTTCCTGGACCGCCACCATCTCAACACTCGGCGCCTCCTTGCCACCAATCAGCAAGGCTCTCAGGAACAACACCTTCTCTCATTGGACGAGCTGATCGACACGACAGTGATGATGTGGCTGCCGCCGTTAAACGCTCACCCGGAGCCTGAGGCACCGTCGCCCGACGCCATCAGGCCTCTGAGGCACAGAGTTTCCTCGCCTCAGGCCTTCGAGCGCCATGCCGCAGCAGCGTCCTGAAACAGCATCACCACGCCGACCCGAACCAGAACAGAACCTCGAGCTCGTCTTCCTGAAACGTTCGAGTACGAAACGTGTCAGGTGACGTTCAGGAAACTAAAATATGGATCAGGTACCGAGGAGAAACACTTAGTCTGAAGGGTCTCGGGGTTAAAGGTTAAACTTTGCACTGTAGTGTTCAGCGCCACAGGGGGAGGGGTCATCACTTCCATCACGCGAAAAAGAACCAGAATAAAAACCGAATACGTATGTAAATATATTCAGAGTTCCACCGACTCTCCAGGAGAGCTGTGGTACCGCTGCTCTGCTGCAGCGTGAAAACATCGTCAAGGTCAGAATAAACAAACCGGGGTTCAATCTGCTCTGACCTCTGACCTTAGAGAAGAACAGGACGTAGACTGAGCGATATTTCATCTGTTCTGCTTCAGGCTCCGTTGTAAACGCAGGTCGGCGTTTCACTTGGACGCCGTCCCGTTTCACAGAGGCGACTGACGCTCGGCGACTCTGCGCTCGTTCCTGAGGCGCTGCCGTTTACAATCGAGCGTGTTCGCTTCATCGTGAAATCTGATGTCACTCACACACCTGTCCGGTCACGTGACCTCGGCGTGGTGATGCGTTCAGACTCCCGGCGGCCGTGCTGAGCGCCGGCAGCCACTGATGCTGTTGTTCACCTGAGTGTTCACAGATTCCTGCTGCACACACCCCAAAACCACTCCCCGCGTGTGTGTGTGTGTGAGTGTGTATTCATATCTTTGTGGGGACCGTCCCCTCGACTTTGAAGACATGTTTGAGACTCAGAATGTGGTTTTAGTGTCAGGGTTACAGTTCGGCTATGGTTAGAGAAAGCATTATGTCAGTTATATGTCCCCACAAGTATATGAATAACCGTGTGTGTGTGTTCTGGCACTGACGTCACAGTCCTGGTGGTCATGTGACTTGTATCCAGACAGTTTGAAGTTTCGGGCAAACGAGTTGAAGAAAGCAAGCTCGATCCACATGAAGGAGTGGACACGAGCTGATGCGAACAAACGTCGGCGTAATGACAAACACTTTGACACATTAGGCTAACACGGAGGGGGTGGGGCTTATAACCCACTCGGGGCCATAGACTCCCAGCTCACCTGTGTAAATCATTAATATTATCAGGGGCCTCTTTGACCGACAGGTGCTGACATGCTGTGTGGGTAATTGTACTAACAGACCATCCAAGAAGCCTGAGCTCCAGTTTTTTGAGGAAGTTGTCAGGACAAAGTAAAGTACGTCTCTAATATTTGGAGTGCACGTTGCCTCTTTTCCTTCTGTGTGACTGCTGGACTTTATGATGGTTTGTCCCAGCAGGTGTAGCTGTTGGTGTACCAGTCGCACACGGTTGGTTTGGTTACAGGTGCAGTGTTATAGGTCAGCGAGAGTTTTCTGTGTTACAGCAATTACACATTTCTGTGAGTCTGGATTCAGTCTGGATGCTGAGAAACATCGTGCGCTGTGAACATGGAAACGCTGGCTGAAAAAGTGACTTTGCTCTCATGCTAACTTGAAACCCTCAAAAACATAACAAAAACAGTCCTCTGAGCGTCCACTTCATTCTTTACAGTTTTGTATGTGTCACGTTTTTGTGTCGTGTGCCCCACAAAAGCTCAACGCAGTAACTATATGAGACTTGACTTGACTTTGTTATGTGTTACACGTATGTGACGCTGGGGGAGAAAACAAGTTAAAGCTAGTGTGTCCGCTCTTTACCGTTTCCATTATTTAAAAAAAGCATCGTTTTGCTCCAACATCTCAGTTAAACAGCTGCACTCCACCATAAACAACAAACTGTTAATGCTAAGCGCTAGCTAGCCAAGCTTAGCACAGCAGCAATAGCCAGAGGAGCATCTGATAAAGTCATGTGGGTAAATTTAATGAAGTAAACTGAGAGAGTAATGCAGATGTTGTATTTATTTCAAAACAGTGTAATATTTATTTATTTTGTTAGAGTGTAAGACTAAGGTTTAGTTTGGCTCAAACTTTAGCAATACTTTCGCTTGTGTAGTTACTGTGATCTGCCTTTAGGGGGCAGCGCTGCAATCTCATTAACAAATAGTTTTTTTTGTGGGTTTCAAACTCATCGATGATGAAATGCAGAGTTTCACTTCTTGTGACAGTTTGTATATTTTCGTGTCACATGAAATATCTGCTGGTGATTCTGCGTTAGCACTGATGAAGCCAGTATTTCAAATTTTCAACATATTCAGAAATACAGTCGTCTTCCTCTGATGCTTCACGTTTATGCCTTTAGCATGTTACCTTGGCATAAAAATATAGAAGCACAAGAATCTTAGAAAATGTTGGATGGGTTTCACTGAATTCTTTAAACCAACGACTCCCAAAGTCCAGAGTGCTGAGGCCCACTGCAAAACCACAAACTCACATGGGCCGCTAAAGGTTAAATCCTCATCCTAATAAAGTGACAAGAGTGATGTATTACCTTGAAATAGCACTTAAAAACTTAAATAGCACACACTGTTGGCTGTACATTGTTAATGCTACCCAGTAGGGCTGCCGCGATTAGTCGACTAGTCACGATTACGTCGACTATCAAAATCGTCGATGACTGATTTAATAGTCGACGCGTCGTTTGAAGCTTTGTAAGATCACAAAAGACGCAGGAATAAGTAGTAGGATTTAAGAGTGTAATAACGGACTGAAACAGAAGATGGCAGCACTGCATGTACAAGGATGCCAGCTGCCGTTAAACCCCGAAGAAGAAGAAGAAGTAGCTCTGTCCCAGAATTCATAGCGCGGCCCAGCTCAGTTTCCAACAATGGCGGCAGCTGGTTAGTTTTAATATTACTCTTATTATTCTTTCTGGGTCACAAAATAAACGTTTAACATATTTTCAGGCGAGAATGTAGCTGTGTAAACCTCAAATATCTGCTCAGTTTATCAAGACACCACATATTTTCAAAAGCGCTCCGACGTTTTCGGAGACGTCTGTTACCCACTAGCTTGATAGCGAGCCGGGGGCAAGGCTCACTAGAGCCGTGAGAACACCGGACTCCCGGCAGATCGTTTTCAAACCCACCGCCGTCTTTCGCTACTCAGGTTAAACATGATATATAAGTCACTTAGATAACTTAAAAATGTTATTGTTTGGCTTTTTTCAGTATTTTATTTGTTCCTGAGTAAATCGGTTTGGCTGAGATTAAAGTTATAGTTTTTACACAGCTGAATAAACGTCAAGCAGACAGCTGATTATCAGAAGTGTGAGATGCTCGAGAATTTACTCCGGTGTCCTGTTATATTTTAGATAGCAAGGAGTTTATTAAACTTCACCGAAACAATCTGCAAATGTCATTAACATTTAATAAACTATCATCTTGTCTTTATTTTTAGTTAGCACATACCTTAAACACTTAAAGCTGTAAGCTAATGATAGTTATATAAGAGCAGATGCTGCTGGTGCAATAAGCTGTACGTTTTACGTCCAATGGATGATGATCTGATTAGTGACTAATCGCAAAAATAATTGGTGACTAGTCGACTATCAAAATAATCGTTTGTGGCAGCCCTACTACCCAGGCATATCACAGTTTATGGCTAAGGTGTGGCACTGGGACACAAACTTTAATACAAGAGCTGTAAATTTAGAGTAATGACTGATATCACAAACAGCCTTTTATTATTATTGTTTATATGAATATGTTACTGTACACACTTGTAATTTTCAAACTGAATTTCAATTAATGATGCGGCCTGCCTACAATATCTTCATAGCCCACCAGGGGGCTCCAGTCTGCATTTTGGGAGTCACTGATTTAAACAATCATTATGAACTTGAATTTGCATTAAGAAATTGTGTTTATTCATTAAAGATGTTAGGATATATTCATTGAAAATGATTAAATCACCTAACGATCATGAAAAACGCCTGTGACACGAGAATAAATTGGCAGAGGTACGCTGTGGTGCTACATGTTTAACCGCTGATTTAAGATGAAATTAAAGTTGTGATAGGTGTCACTTAGAAAGTCCTGATCAGTGCTGAAGGTAAGAAAAAAACAAGGCTACAGGTTAATTTTCCCAAACTTGTGAAAGGAAAAACCCTAAATTCATACTGTGTCCCTGTAACACAATTAAACACAGTGTCCCCATTACACACATAGAAAAGCACACACACACACACCCTTCCCGCCCGCCTCCTGGTTTGGTTCGTTTCTGTTGATTGGTCCATAACACTCAGCATAAGCCTTAAGTAAACATACTCTATTATTCTGTAAACATTAAAAAGAAAAAAAGACGAAACTAACAGAGAAGAAAAGGAAACGTGTACTGTAGCTGTTACATTTTTAGTCCTTCTGTTCATTTTCTGCTGTTTTTCTTAATATTTCTAATCTGATGTCTGAGCACGGCGAGACTGTCGTCATGAACGCATCGTGTTTGAAAAAAAAAATAAGTGAGAAAAGCTCCGTGACGAGGAGGAGGAGCCGTGTACAGAGTTAGCGAGAGTCTCGGACATCTCTTGTCTTTTAGAAAATGTTTTTTATTGTATGTGATTTCAAAAAAATGACGACATGGCAATTTGAAAAGCAGTTTGTGAATAAATTAAGTTTATTGAGAATTATTTTACAAAGAAAGGGGAAAAACTGGTGTCTCGTGTCTTTATTCGCTCACAGTCGCAGGTTAAAGGAGCACGCCGCCAGTTCATGGACGGTCCAGGAAGCACATGCAGGTTCAGTTCTTATTAAAAATGGATTAACAGCAAATGTCAGGAAAATGTTGAAGGTTCTTTAACTTCAACTCAATCAGCAGCCAGATGTTTGGAACTCAGACACGGGTGTGTGTTCAGCCCTGACACAGAAAACGTGTGCCAGAGAAACCAGTTTAAAAGAACTTTGACAGTTCTGCAGAGAACGGTGATGAAACCAGTATCTGGGCAAGGTGCAAATATCTAAGGACCGTTTAATAAAGTATTAGTGCGGGGGTGGGGGGGATCAGCTCCATGTCGCCTCCGTCTGGCAGATAAAGCTGCACCAGGGAGACGGAGGCGCTTCACTCTGTTCACGTATAGGTGATGAGTCATCGCTGAAAGCTAAACTTGACAGTTTATTACAAACAGTGAAAAAGCTCCACGTTCCCGTAAAACTACAGACCAAAGACTGCTGGGAGGCTTCAGTTTTTCTCTGTGGGGGTGCTCTCTGAGGTGGGGGTGCCACTCCCCTCTGCTCCAGCGCTGGAGGAGGAGGCGGTGACGGCCGGGGCTGAGGTGAAGCTGATGGGGACGATCCTCTCCTTCCCGTCGTTGGCGGGGTTCTCCCGCGGCGCCTGAATCTGCAGCTGGCCTCCCAACAGCGAGCAGGTGACGGCCTCGGGGTCGACGCCGTCCGGCAGGTCGAACTCCTGCCTGAACTCCTGGCACTTGTAGGTGTAGGAGCCCTTCCCGTCCTCCTGCTTCTTCTCCGTTCTGCCACTCACCCTCAGCTTGCGGCCCACCTGCTTCACCGACAGCTCCTCCGGGGAGAACTCCTTCGTGTCCAGGCTGAGGGCAAAGGTGGTGCCGTCCCTCCCCAGCTCCTGGAAGGCGATGGGCTTGAAGACCCCCGTGCAGGAGGATGTCTGATCGATCTCCTCAAAGATCTTCTGGTGCAGCCTCTCCATGAACTCGATGCTCTGCTTCATCTCCTGCATGTGACGGATCATCTCCCGCTCGATGTGGTAGAAAAGCGGCCGGGTCTCGGGCCACAGGCTGCGGACGGGCCAGTGCAGGTCCAGGAAAGGCGTCATGGCGGCGGGGGACATCTGGAAGACACTGGGGCACAACATCCTGTTATCCTGGAGGTGGAGGTGGTGGTGCTGCTGCTGGTTTGTGACGAGCTGCTTCAGTCTCAAGTCTGTCTGCCTGATGGCCGTCCTCCCTGCTGTTTATATACGCTGACCACCGCCCACATGCACCCACCCACGGAAAGTTCCAGCTACATTCCTGTGTGTGTGCGTGTGTGTGCGTGTGCGTTCACCTGCTGTATAAAGACCATGACTGAGTCCTGCAGCAGAAATAGAACAAAGCTGAGATGTGTTGGCATGTGGCAGCTGAACACACACACACACACACACACACACACACACACACACACACACACACACACACACACGCCTGTATGTCTCTTTGTGGGGATTAATCATGACTCACCACAAAAACAGGACATATGAATAAAGGCTTATTTTCATGGGAAATAATATGGGAATAATCATTTTCATTATTTCTAATGAAAAACATAAAGAAGACCTAAAATTAGATATGGTGATAAGTCTTTGTACAAAAACAAAGTCGCCCAGGAAAAGCGTCCAAACATGAGAAAAGTTGTGTGAAACAGTCCCAACATCAGACTGAAGTTTCTATGTGTAATCATCTGCTTGTATAGAGGCAAAAACAGTCCCCATGTGAATATAAGGACCCAGTTTTATGGGTTAGTCCTGACATGAGACTAAAGCTGGTATTTTATGAGAAGAGAGTCCTCACTTGACAAGAAACTGTATGAGGTAA
Source organism: Perissodus microlepis (assembly GCF_051167445.1). Classification (NCBI taxonomy): domain Eukaryota; kingdom Metazoa; phylum Chordata; class Actinopteri; order Cichliformes; family Cichlidae; genus Perissodus; species Perissodus microlepis. The sequence goes on along the minus strand of NC_140470.1, from coordinate 33,182,974 downwards.
AGTACACAGAGCTGTATGTCATAAGCAAAAATGATCAAGCTTGAACTGAGTAACGGTCGATGTAGGGTCACAGAAAGTCCTCAGAAAGTTTAAACCTGACACAGATAGATCACACACACACACACACACACAGGAAGTCGAGTTTCCACCAGGTCTGGAGACGTACGCTGTGTAACCCTGATCTTCCTTGTGGGGCCCTGTTCTGTCCGTAACCATACCTGGGTCCCCACTTTGCTGCTTTGTGAACACATGTATGTCCCCATAACACAAGGACACACTGTGTTGGTAAAACTGTAATAAGGGTGCAGAGAAGCTGGACTCGGGGCCAGCATGGAGACAGGCAGCGGTCACGCTCTTTGTTCTTCAGCTCGGCTCTGCTGGCATCAGCGTGAACGTTACTGTGACTTACATCCAGCTGTTTGGGGCTCACCTGGGAACCACCTGCTCTAACGTGTGATGACGATGTACTGCGTTAATAACAGCTGCTGAGTTTCAGCCGCCTCTGTTCGTATTTCTATTAAATGGATGTTTTTAAACCGTCTCACAGTTTAAAACGCTGCTGAGTGACGTCAGCCTCCGCCTTTAACCTGTGAGCAGATCGCACTGAGCTGTCACCGCCATCATTTCTATTTTTGCCTGCATTTTTTCCGCTCCTCCCACCCCGCTGTTTCCCGGCCAATCACACGTCGACATGAGCCTAATCACATGTCAGCGCTTCAGCTGACACGTGGCGTTGAGCTCTTTGAATAGGACGTTTCCCGTACGCTCTCCGTGAGCGGGGGATTAGCTCAAATGGTAGAGCGCTCGCTTAGCATGCGAGAGGTAGCGGGATCGATGCCCGCATCCTCCACGTTTTCTTACTCCTCCGTGTTTTAGTCCCTGTGGATCTGTGCCGCCCTTTGGACTCTGACCCGCGCGTGGATTTCGGTTTGGTTGTGTTTAAGCTCAGGTACATTTTACATTAAAAACACTCTGATGGGGTACATAAGACATGAGGTAATTAACTCACTGCGTGGATAATTGTAACTGTGGGCTCACAGTCTGAAGCACCGCTGTTGCTGTGACTCAGCACTCTGTAAATAAAATTATGGAATTTAAATGATTTATTTAAATAAAGAATTTATATTTCAAATTATTTAGATTTGTAGTATTAAATATTACTATGACACACGGGTAATTAAATATAACAAGTTGTAAAATAAAATAAAGCTAAATTTAAAAAATATGGAAAAGTACCCAAAAAAGCAAATAAAGTATTATTTGAATATGAAAATAAAAGAATATATAATGGACGATGCAGTAATAAATACTGAAAATAAGCAGTTAATAAATAAATCCCCCCGCTGGCTCCTTCGGTTTTCTTTCACTGTACATTTATTCAGATGTTATATAAACACAACAAATAAGAAGATTTCATTTATTCCTCAGTCACACACTTTCATTAAAAACAAGTCTAAATGCAGGAAGATGATTTGGTTTGCTGGCCTCAAACACTTCTTTGTGCTGTCCACTGGGGGGCGCTGTTCACCTGCAAACATTAGCTGGTGAACAGCTTGGCTCACAGCAGAAACAGTTCCTGTGACTTCTCCACCCTCCATCACAGTCAGAACATCTGATGAGAAATAAACCCGACACCACAAACCATGAAAAGATCTGCAGATCACGTTTCCCTCACCTGCCAGGCCCTGATGGGCGTTAGCAGCGGTAACCAGGTGAGGGTCACTTCAGGTATTCAGGTCAGTGAGTCACCTTTGCTAAGCTCACCTTTTTAAAGTTGTTTTTTCTCACGGTCATGTTTTCCCTCTTCTTTTCTGTGTGTTTAATTTGCCGTATGTGGCGCTACCTGCTGGATGTTATTCAGAGCCACACCTGTGGGGCCGACCAGCAGCCATGACCCGAAGACCCCCAAAGAGAGCAGCTGAGACCAAAACCTCGTCAGGAAAAGTTTACGGAAGTTATATCATACTGTTTATACTTCCTGTTTATCCAAGCTGGTACCTGGATGCTAACAGGTGAGCGGCTACTTCCTGGTGAAACTCTGCCCCCTGGTGGTGGGAGTGTACAAAAAGGCTTTGCACAGATTTCTGTTCCTCACCCAAAATAAAGCTTGTCTGTAGAGCGAGCTAATGCCGAACCGAGAAGTTCAATCAGAGCAGCAAACACTTGAAAACTGGAGAACATACAAATACTTTCACACAATACTCGACTAAAAGTACTCAAGTACACTGCAGGCCGGTCCCTCCTATATGGACACGCCCCTTTAGCAAGAAAGCTCAAAGCACATCAGGAGTCGTCCTGCTGGTCGTCATGGCGAACACATTTTAATTAGTCACTGCTTCAAGACGGCGTGGGCAGCTTCGATGACCGTGACGCGGCTCCTACCCCTCGCAGCAGGCGTGGTGCTGGTGGTGGTTGGAGCTCGGGCCACGTGGAGCGGGGGCAAGTGGGCGTGGTGGTCATGCTGACGCAGCAAAAGCTGCAGCTGTTCGTTCTCACGCCTCAGGTCCTTGCTGTGCTTCCTCAGAGCTTCGCGCTGCAGCACAGCGCTGCTGCTGCTCCGCCGCAGCTGCTGCAGTTCCGGGAACCTGCAGACGTCCTGCAGACAGATGGACAGGTGAGCTGACAACTGTCTGCAGGCCATATTGTACCTGTGGGGGAGGAGCTTCCTGGCACTGTGCTTGTTTTAGAAGCTGCACACCCACCTGGGAGCTCGCTAAAGTTAAACTAAAAGGACACAGGTTGGGGAAGGCGGAGCCTACCTTTGCTGGCGTGTCCTGTTGGCACTCGTCTGTGTGTCGTGATGATGATGATGTCAGTAACGTGTCGTGTTGCGTCTCCAGCCGGTGGCAGATGTCCGCGGCCCGTAGAATCCTCTCGCCCTGAAACAGCGGAGCACACGGAGGGTGAGAAGCAGTTCCGACAGGTGATGCAGACAGGTGAGGCGGGCTTCACCTTGGTGACGACGGCCTGCAGGTTCTTGGCGGCGGCGTCACCCTGGACGGTGAGCTCGGTGAGCCTCTTCCTCGCCGCCGTGTGCGACTGGGTCAGGTGGTCCTGGAGTGCGTGAGACCTGCAGTTGAGCTCGTTTATGGTGGCGGTCAGGTCCTCTTCCATCGAGCTGTTTTCTGCCTTGTTGGAGATCATCTTCTCCCTCAGCCTGCGGACGGCGTCCTGACAGGAAGTGAGCGAGCACAGTGAGTCCTTGTTAAAACAAACACGTTTACAGTTTACACACAAACTCCTCCTTCAAACAGCTGCAGGCATCATATTAGGACTTAAGGTATTTATTAGGGGGCGTGGCCTGAACGACTGATAATTCGTTTCCAGGACTGTGTTTGGCTCACCCGGGTCAGCTGACTGTGTACGTGACACACCTGTGACACACCTGCACGTATGAGCGGAGCTCAGAGACAGGTGGAGGTGTTGTGAGCGCACTGACCTCCAGCTTCTTGGTGGTCTTCAAGTCTTCGCTGATCTTCTTCTGGTTGTCTGCGAGCTGCTTCTCGAGCTGCGTTACCTTGACGATACTTTTCTGCAGGTGCTCTAAGCTCGTCTGGGTGGCGTCACTCACCTCCTCCCTGCCCTCCAGAGCAGCCACCTGTGCACAGAGAAGGGGTCAGCGCAGCCGGACGGGCCTGAGAGGTAGAGGGAGACGACGGGCGCCATACCTGCTCCTCCAGAGAGCACGTGTACATCGCCAGTGTGTCCTCGAGCAGCATCTTGATGTCATTCATGGCGTCCGTGTTGTGCAACTCCGCCGTCAGGGTCAGCTCCTGCAGCTGGATCTCCTGCTGCTGAGACTGCTCCAACATCTGCTGCCTGAAACGCCACACAGGGTCAGAGGTCAACACACCGGCTTCAGGCCACAGGATCATGTGACTCTGACATTAGCTCACAGGCTTGGAGGAGGCGCTGACGGCAGGTGAGCGAGCGGAGCATACGACTCACCTCTGAGAGCTGACGCTGGCACTGACGTCCTCCAGGGCACGCTCCCACTGTTGCTGCAGACCCTGCAGCCGTGCGGCCTGCAGCGCCCACAGCGCCTCCATGTGGTGCAGGTGGCAGCGCTGCATGTGCGCCTCCTGGCGCTCCGTCTCCTGCACGTTGCCCACCAGCTTCTGCAACACAAATGGGCAGGAGTCTGGTCAGCGGGGTAAGACGAGTGTGGGAGGCGGGGTGAGCACAGGCGAGGGGCGGAGCACCTGGACGATGCTGTCCAGGTCGTCCAGCGTCCTCTCAAACGTCTGCTGGAGCACGATGATGTCATGGCGCAGCTCGGCATCCCTGGTCTGGCGGAGGATTGCCCTCCAACCGTCGTGGAGCTTCAGCAGGTTCACAGCAGTGTTCCTCTGCTCCTTCTGCAGCTTGTCCTACAACACACACATAAACGCGTGCACACACACACACATAGACACAGTGTGAGGCGTTCAACAAGAGCCAGCAGCAGAAAGTCAAAGAGGCCACGCCCCCTACAGTGATCCAGGTGTTCCCTCTGTGTCACCTTCAGGAACAGGACGAGCGTCTCCTCCTTCTTCTTCTTCAGCTCCTCCTCAGCCTGAGCGCGCTGCTGCAGGTGCACCTGTCTCTCCTCGTCAGACTTCCCCACGCTCTTCTTCATCTTCTTTGGCATGATGCCTCCTCGTCTCCTCGTCACGCTGAGAGGACAGCAGGTGGAGAAGGATGTTAGCTCCTACGGGTATTTGTGAGAAATAAGACCTGCAAACATGAGCTCATCGGGTTTGAGCTCCTCCTTTCAGAGTTACTACCTGACCCCAAACCAGCCTGTATATAAAAGATGGAAGTAGCCTCCGTCCTGTTAGCACGCCGGCTGCTGCACGTTTGGTGTTTCAGTCAGAAGGTTCAAGGTTCTTTATTTGTCACATGCATAGTTATACAAGTATAACACACAGTGAAATGTAACCTGACACGCTCCTCGACATGTGCAAAAATGGGGGGGGGGGGGGGTAGAGGAAGAACATTATATATATAGTATATACATTGGGTGAATGTGCAGTAGTAGCAGTAAGCAGGTGAATTCTGTACATTAAGTGAATTAAATAAGAATAGACAATCTGACTATTTTACAGAATAGACAATATAAACATATTTAAAATTAAAGGAATTTGGAATGTACATTGTGCCTGGGTTTAGAGTGTCTGGAAGAGAGTCCTGTCTCAGTCAATTATAGATGATGTGAGAGGGCGGGTGTGTGTGTTTAGGGCCCGGATGGCTTGGGGATAGAAGCTCCTCTTGAGTCTCTCTGTCCTTGCCCGGATGATGAGGAACCTTCTACCAGATTGCAGAAGTTGGAACAGTTTGTTGCCAGGATGGATCCTTCAGTATCTGCTCTAGTCCGGCATCTCCTGGTGTAGGTGTCCTGAAGCGGGGGGAGAGCAATCCTGCAGCAGCGTTGTGCTGTACGGATCACTCTCTGGAGAGCTTTTTGGTCCTTCACACAGCTGTTCCCAAACCACGATGTGATGTTCTGTGTGAGGATGCTCTCCACAGCGCCTGTATAGAAAATCCTGAGGATCTTTGGAGAGACCCTGAACTTCCTCAGTTGTCATAGGTGATACAGGCGCTACAAGATACTTGAAGGACTGCACCCTCTCCACTGGAGCTCCATTGATGATAATGGGCTTGTATTCTCTGTGCTGACCCCTTCTGAAGTCCACCACCAGCTCCTTGGTCTTGCCGACGTTCAGCTGGAGGTGGTTGTCCTGGCACCATGATGCCAGATTCTTCACTTCATCCATGTAGGCCGCCTCATCGTTGTTGGAGATGGCACCCAACACCACTGTGTCGTCAGCAAACACAAACACAATGGTGTTGGAGCTGTGGGTGGCCACACAATCTAAAGTGTAGAGGCAGTAGAGGGCGAGAGGACACATCCCTGAGGTGCTCCTGTGTTGATGGTGATGCTGTTAGAGACGCATCTACCCACCCTCACCACCTGAGTTCTGCCAGTGAGGAAGTCCAACACCCATGCACACAGACAGCTGTTGAGTCCCAGATCCCTCAGCTTTGTGAACAGTCTGCTGTGCACTATTGTGTTAAACACTGAACTGTAATCAACAAACAGCAGTCGCACATAGTTACCCTGTTTCTTGTCCACGTGGCTGAGGGTGGTGTGCAGGACGTGGGCGATGGCGTCCTCTGTGGATCTGTTGGATCGGTAGGTGAACTGCAGCGGATCTGTGGTGTCTGGGATGGAGGAGGAGATGATGTTCTTCAGCAGCTTCTCGAACACCTTCATTACCACTGAGGTCAGTGCAACTGGCCGGTAATCGTTCAGGGATGAGGGTTTGCTGTTCTTGGGCACAGGGATGATGGTGGATCTTTTGAAGCATGTGGGGACCACAGACTTCGCCAGGGACTCGTTGAAGATGTAAGTGAACACACCTGCTAGCTGGTCAGCACAGCAGCGCAGCACACGGCCGGTGATGCCGTCTGGCCCCGCCGCTTTCCTTGTGTTCACTCTCCTCAATGCCGCTTGGACGTCATACTCCGCGATGCTGGTCACCGGTCTCTCGCTGATGGCGTCACTGTCCTCGGTAGTCAGGCGGTAGATGGCATTAGCCGCCTGGCTAACCTCGAAACGGGCGTAGAACTGATTCAGCTCGTTGGTGAATGCAGAGTCGGCGTTGATCGGCGCAGTGTCCCTGGCTTTGTAGTCCGTAATGGTGCGTAGTCCGTGCCACATACTCCGTGTGTCGCCCTGGTGGAAGCGGGACTCCACACGCTCCTGGTGCCGGCGTTTGGCATCTCTCACCGCATTGACGAAGCATACTGCTACTTCCGTAAACTCGTTGATGTCGACTGGGGCATGCTCTGAACATGTCCCAGTCGACATCGTTGAGTGCGTCCTGTAGCGTAGCTTCTGATTGGGCAGTCCACCGTTTTACCTCCCTCGTGGTTACTTCTTCCCTCCGTATGTTTTGTTACTGGGGAATGAGGAAGATGGCGTTGTGGTCAGACTTCCCAAAAGCCGGGTGTGAGACAGCTTTGTAGCCCTGCTTGTATGGCGTGTAGCAGTGATCCAAAATTCGATCCCCCCTCGTTGGACACTAGACATGCTGGTAAAAGTTTGGCATGACTTGTCCGAGGTTCGCTTTATTAAAGTCTCCTGCTACAATGAGGGCTGCGCCCGGGTCCTTGTTTTGAAGCGAACTCAGCACATCATGTAATTCGGACAAAGCCATACCTGTGTCCGCTTGGGGTGGGATGTAGACCACCGTGACGATGACCGAGGTGAACTCACGGGGCAGATAGAAAGGGTGGCACTTAATGCTCAGGAATTCCAGATGTGGCGAGCAGCCGCTGGAAAGAGTAGAAATTTAAAAGTGTCCAAGATTAGATGTGCAACCTTGTCACCGATGTTTACAAGTGATCTGCTGTCGTTGACTATAAAACTAGAGGATTTTGGAATGTAAACCAGAGCAAAAAATAAGTAAAAACGAGAAAAGTGGATAGTCGGAGCGGAGCGGTCAGGAAGGCGTCTGGACGTGGCCGCGCCATCTTAATAGTCTCAGAAGTGAGCGTATTTGGAGGAGAGGGTGCACATGCAGTGATCTCAGGTGTGCCGCACAGGTGAGGCTGTGCTTCCCGTCAGTGTGAAGATTAACGACACATTTAACCTGTGAGATCAGAGAAGAGACAGAAACGCTGCCGCGGGAAGTGAAGCAGACGTGTGAGCTCGACTGTGGGCTGACGCAAAACTGTGACATCACAGGGAAGGTTCTGGGAGCTCATTGGCCGGCTGTGCTGTGATGATAACACAGAGAAATCTGTGTGTCACTGAGGTGATTCATGTAATAAATATATTTAACCTTATGGAGAACAGGTGGGTTCTGTCTCCACCTGTCTACTCTATAGGCTGCCCTCAGTATCACCTCTGCTGCCGCTGGCTGCAGTTTCCCTCGCTCTGCTGTTTCTGACGGTCCTGCTCTCCTTTTCCATCTCTGATGCGTCGGCTGCGTCAGTCTATGATCCTCTGACATCTATTTGCTCCTCTATGGTGGACCTGGATATCTCTTCTTCCTCCGCCGCCGGTGTCTGGATTTTTGACAGACTCTTTCAGGTTCACGCTAATCACGGAGGAGGAGAGGTAAAAGAGCAGGCAGGGGCGTAATTTCCAGGGGGGGTTACGCCCCCCCAATAATCAGACCCAACCCATATAACCCCCCCCCCCCCAATAAAATTATGAGTTATCTTGCATAAATGGGCTGTTGATTTTCTTTACTCATTTCCGTTATTACCAGCAAAATGGTTGCATGTTTGATCATCTGGGAATTTACCCAGATTTATTTATTTAGACAGAGATCTTGACCCCCCCCAATGTTCAGCACAGAGTTACACTGGTGAGAGCCGGTGTCCAGGTGAAATTTAGACGAGGGTTAGCGGGTCGAGCATTTCTGGTCACCTGTGCTCAGACTGCTTGTTCGGAGGAGAATTTGTCTTCACTGTCCCTGCTGGATTGTTCAAGGCCTGGACTTATGAGATCGTGTTACCTTAGGAGCGCTCATCCGGACGCTCCGGTCATTTGGCCCGCTGCCCCAGCAGCGAGCGGTATCTATGATCGTCATGGATCGAACCCCGTCTACGTCCTCTAACACGGGTCGGTGTCAGTTATGGTTTGACTTATTCCTCGTTGAGCATGGTGCTTCTCGATGCCCGATCTATGACAAATAAAATGTTCTTGTTGAACGATCTTTTGGATTTTTTATGTTTAACTGAAACCTGGCAGCGTGATGGTGACTATTGTTCCCTTATCGAACTCTGCCGGGCTCCTTCACCAGTCGGCCGCAGACTTTTGGTCGTGGAGGAGGTCTGGCTGTCACTCATTGATGGTTGAAAAATGTCATTGTTTGAACTACAGCTGGTTAAAATTGGAATTAAAGAGCCGTGTTACTGAGCTGTAGCGTATCATCCTCCGGGCCCTAACAGTCCATCTTTAAAGGAGTTCAGTGACTTTTTATCTCCCATGTTGAAGCTGTCCACACCGTTAATAATTGGGGGTTTTAACATACAACATGATGATGACGCTGACCTGCCAGAGGTTTTCTTAGCATCATGGACTCTTCATTTCCCACAGCATGTGTCCGGCCCCACTCACACCAAGGGACACTCTCTGGACCTCGTTTTATGTCGGACCATCCTTGTATCATTTTTAACCCGTCTATTTATTTGCCTCCTTCTCCTGTTCGTCATGTTTTTAGCTCATGCACCTTAAATTCCTCTACAGCTGCTAACTTTTCTGATGTTTTTCATTTGGTTCTGCCTGCTTCTAACGATGTTGATTTATTAACAAATCTTTTTAATAATTGTTGTCTTTCTATTTTAGATCATATTTGCCCCGTTAAAGCTACACTAGCCCGTGTGAAAACCCTCTCCCTGGGCAAACGACAACATTCGCTGTTTAAAGCTTGTCTGTCGTAAAGCTGAGCGTTTGTGGAGAAAAACTCGTTGACAGGTTCATCTCCTTCCCTAATCATTAGGGGTGCAACGATACTCGTATCGATATTGAACCGTTCGATACAGTGCTTTCGGTTCGGTACGCATATGTATCGAACAATACAGAATTTTTAATTTATTTTATCAACTTTCCTTCTGACGATGCTGTCTGTGTTGAGCGCTCAGTGGATCTGCGCTCGACAGTGCAGCCTAGGCGGAGTAGTCGAACGCAGATTCACTGAGCGCAGGGCAAGCTAGCGAGACAGAAGTTAAGCTCCTTGCAACATGGCAAATTGAACCTCCCCCACCCTCATTCAGATCTGGCGTTTGGAACTATTTTGGTCTTAATGTGACGTATGACCCTGAAGGTAAGCGCGTCATGGACTAAAGTAAAACAGTATGTTGGATGTGCCACGCAATGCTCAATTACATGGGTGGGAGCTAGTGCGTTAGCGCAGTTAGCTCGTTAACGTGTTGACGCCGTCCAGCCCCACGCACGGGGCGAGCCGCGATAGCTCGTTAACGGAGATTTGCCGTGTTGTGGCGTTAACGTCATTTCAACGAGATTAACGCTGACAGCACTAGTGGGAACACAACGAATATGACTGCACATTTACTCCGACATCATCCTAGTGCAAAGACAAGTGGAAGCAGACAAAAACAACAAGCACGCATGCTACAAACTTTACCCGAGTCATTTAGACAGCCGTTAGCACAGGATTCTCCTTATGGGGACCTGATATGTTTAATATGCTGCTGAGAATATAGCCCAGAAGAAGCGTATAGTATAGCTTTTATTTTGGAAAGAGACATTTCTCTGTAATAAACTCTCTTTTCCAAAGATGAGGGATTCCTCAATCAGATAGATTTATTTTTTTATTACTTTGTTGTTTCAGCAACATTAAATTTAAAAACTGTACTTTTGAGTTAAATATATATTTATAATTTTAATAAATGACAAATTAAAAAGGCATGAACATTTTTTTTTGTATCGAAAAAATATCGAACTGTGACACCAAAGTATCGAACCGAACCGAACCGTGAATTTTGTGTATCGTTGCACCCCTACTAATCATGACTACAGGGCCCTGCACGGTGTAGCTCCAACTTATATCAGTGATCTTATTCATCGCCCCAGCAGGTCCCTCAGGTCTTGCGACCAGCTTGCTGGCTGTCCAGCACACAAGGTTAAAAACAGAAGGTGACAGAGCGTCAGTGGCTCCCTTTGATCTGTGGACTCGTCTCTTTTAAAAAGCAGTTAAAAACGTATCTGTTTAAACTTGCTTTTGGTTGATTTCGTTTGTTTGAGGTTGTATGTCCATTTCTGCTTCTGTGAAGCACTTTGTGATCTTATCTTGAAAGGTCCTATATAAATAAAATTTTACTTTACTTTTACTCCACCTTCAGGTTTCTGTGCAGCCACACCACCATCACCCTGGTAAAGAAGGCCCAGCAGCAGCTGCACCTCCTCCGTGTCCTGAGGAAGAAGAACCTGGACCAGGAGCTGCTGCTGACCTTCTCCCCTCCTCAGTGGAGAGCATGCTCCTCCTGCCTGCTGTTTGTACTCAGGGGTGGGGCTGGGTTTGGATTAACGATTTTCCAATTAAAATTGATTCATTAAAATCCTGAATCGATTTTTAAATACAAATTTATTTTGCCAGAAATGCCAGAATCTCAGGTTAAAGCTCACAAAATTTCAACAAACACCAAACAGCTAAAACAGCAAACCAGAGCAGATTCTGCACAAAGACGTAAACACAAAGCGCACGTCAGCCGACAGCTCGCAGATTCTGATGCGTCCGCGCTTCGTGTTTACGTCTTTTTTTGCGCTGGAGTCTGAGCTGCAGGTTTGTCTCTCTCAGACCAAAACTGACCGAACCAGCAGCAGAAGATCCAAACGACACTTCACATAAACATCGTCATGAATTCACTTTGACTTTTGCTGCTTTCCTTCCAGCTCTTCAGTTTTTGTTCTACTGCAGAATATTTTAAGGTTATTTGCTATAAAAAGCCAGGACAGGAAAATCTGCTTCATGTTTGTCTGTTTGATCCTGTTACTTTGACACAAAGGCCTCTGCTGTGACGCTCACACCTCTGATGAAGTCTCACAGTGTCAGCTTTGCTTTCATAGATATAAAAATACTGATAAATGATCAGAATGATCATATATGTGACTGAGGCCCAGCTTAGTCATTAACACCGCCCACAACACGACTGGCTGCCCCTGGAGGCCATTGACGGGTCCTCCTGTCTCAACCATCACAGGTGACCCCGCCCACACCTGCTTGACCCGCTGCCACACTCAGGCTTCTGCAGTAAATTTCTGTCCTGAGCGTCTCCGGCTGTTGGCGCCGTTGCTAGGCAACAGCAGCAACGCGTGTCTGGATCACAGCTCGTGGACCCTCGTTTCCAAATGTAATTATATTTAACTCAAAGCCAGCCGAGCGGCTCTTTGATCTGCTCCGCGCGCAGTGACGTCGCCCCGGTTTCCCGTTAACGTGGGCGCAGGTGAAGGTCAGACACTTCCGGTCTTACCGTTCAGGAGAGCCGCTGCAGACCCGCGACTGTGACCTCCGCGTTTGCGAGCCGTCACCATAGCAACGGCGTCAGCCGGGGTCACGTGACAGCCGTCAGCTGTTTGCAGATATTTCAGCAGAAGAAGAATTTAAATTTAAGTTGTTCTAAAACCAAACGACCGGAAACAGCTGAAACACCCGAGTCTGAATGACTGTGTTTCTGTTGACATGACAACCTGCTGCGTAACTTCCTGTTTCCGTTCTGTTTCCTCTGCCGGCTGCTGGGCTGATCAGCTGTTCAGTTTAAACGTCGTCACTCATGTTGTATCAGGGACTCAAGATCAGGCCGCAGCGATGATGTCACACAGCTCCTGTGCACGCTCACAGTGTCAGTGCACCAACCAATCAAACACAGCAGAAAATCACCTGCTGTTCACACCTGGCACACTCGCACAGGTAAGAGGCTCCAGCCCTGTCACGGAGCAGCATCACGGAACAGGGTGAGCGCGGCGGCCTCCGCCATGTCTACATCAGCCTCGGTGACATTTTTCTAACTCCACCCGTTCACCTCACTCCTCCTTCACCCACACCTGCTCCAATCAGCCTCAACATAACAACTATTTAACCTCACAACCATCTCTATGGCTGTGTCCCAACTCAGGGTCTGCAGCCTTAAAGGCCGCGTTTTAAGGCCAATTACGTCACAGCGCCGGACGAAGGCTGTCCCGATCCAAAGGCTGCTCGAAATGCGGCCCTCAAATGCGTCCTTCATTTCCCTGAATTTTAAGGACGTGGCGGTGTAGACTTCGTGGCCCAACATATCCCAGAATGCATAGCGCGGCGGTGGGTGTGGATAATTTTGCCGAAAAAAAAAAAACAGCGGATGAGGGGCGGCCGAAGAGTGAACTTTAAGTAAGTACTGAATATTATGTCACTTATTTATGTGCAAATGTTTAATAACGAAGAACATTAAAACGTTACTGTTGGCCACATGTCGGCAAAGTTATGTGACATTAGTGACGTTTGTACTAACTTGGTTTTAAAGCCTTTACTTTAAAATATACGCCGTTCAATAGCTGAGCTTAATCTTACAGCGAATGTGATGATTTCATGGATATTTAAAGTCAGCACTGAGACAAATTTAGTAATGCCAACATATTAAAAGAACAATATGTCTCTTATATATAACACAGTTATATGTACAGTGTCAAAGAAACCCGTCTTTGAGTGAAGATTTAAGGTGACAGGAAATATAAATAATATAAATAAATGCAGCTTGAATCTTTACTGCAGCTCAGTATTTGAAACAGAGTCATTCACTGCTGTAATAACTAATAATGATTGAAATAATACCTTTAATATTGGCCATATTATATTTACATTACCAGAGTGAGATGACTTTAGTCTCATGAACAACATCAGCTAATTGTTATTTACTAACTAATCTTAAACGACTGTTCAGCACAGAAATGAAGCCCAACAATCATGATTTCACAGTCCTGCCTCAGATACTTATCAAATCAAAGCTCCTGTGGAAACAAACAAACAAATGAACAAAAGATTTTCTCCTTCATTTCTGTCAAAGCTGTATGAAACGTTTCCAGCTGTTAGTATCATGGTTGCTGGGCAACCTGGGCAGCGCTACGGAGGCTAGACCGCCCATTTCACAGGCCTCGCACTTCCGGCCTTAGCGGTCTTTGAGTACGCGGCCCTTGTGGACCGTTAAGGCTGCAGACCCTGAATTGGGATACAGCTTATAAGAGCAGAGCGGGAGCCATGTTGGACAGCAGTGTAATCAGAATATCTTTATTGTCATGGTAACAAGCACAACCACATTAAGTCCCATCCCTGCTGTGTCACGAGAAAAACTTTAAATATAATTACAAGATTAATATTAAAAAAAGAGGCAGAACACTGATTCAGTGTAATGAAAGCTTACTGCACATCGACCTGTTGCACTGGATTACAGCTGCTGCTCAGTCTCTGTGCCTGACTGCAGCAGCGGGAACAGCTTATGAGCGCGCTGTGACGAGTCTTCCTCACACCGCGCTGCCGTCCATCCAGAGGAGTAAAGATCAGCTGACGATCCCCTGACCAGTCTCAGCTCTGTAGAAGGACATCAGGTCAACATTTCTCCTATTCTAGAGAAACTCAAACACAGATTTAATCAGTGGCTCTTAAGAGATTTGTCGTTAAAAGGCAGAGTATTAATAACTAAAGCAGAAGGCATCTCTCGTCTTACACACGCTGCATTGACATTGCACCTTGATAAAAAACTCATAAACGAGGTTGATAAGTTACTTTTCAACTTTATCTGGAAAAATAGGACACTGCATTAAAAAAACAGTTCTTATGAACTCTGTCAATGGAGGACTTAATGTGTTAGATTATAACACTTTAAATAACACATTCAAAATAAATTGGTTAAAGAATTGAATTACTAATCCTACTTCCATTTGGAACACTATACCTGTGTTCATGCTAAGTTAGGTGGCACTGAAGTTTTCCTTACTTGTAATTTTGATATTGATAAAATCCCTTTAAAAGTCTCTGCTTTTCATCGCCAAGCTTTTTTAGCTTGGACTCTTGTTTACAAGCATAACTTTAGTCCACACAGTTATTATATCTGGAATAACAAGGATGTTTTATTTAAAAGAAGATCTCTCTTCTTAGATAGTTGGTTTGGGAATAACATTGTTTTAGTCAACCAGTTATTTGATTCGAATGGTACGCTTTGCTCCTATGAAGAATTTTGTTTACATTTCAATTTAGCTATAAATCGTCATGATTATACAAAAGTATTTGGCTCAATACCATCAGGGGTTTGTATGCTGTTTAAGAATCAACCTAATATCACTTCATTCCACGGGCCGTTGGCATGCTGACAGAGACAGGTTTATCTTGCCTGGCTGGGCAGCTCTCTGGGTGCTCAGCACCCCCAAAGCTCTGATCCTAGAATCGCCCCTGGTTAAGGAGCAGGTTGCTGTCCCTGCACCACGCCTTCAGCCGCTCCACCTCGTCCCTGTCGGCAGACTCATCCCCCACCCCACACAGGTGTGCTCGTCACTCAGCCCTGGGGAGAGCAGTGCTAACAGAACTGCTAACATAGGCTGTGTAACTGAGGTGGTGACTCTACCTGTGCACCCACCTGTTTATTCCTGCTCCTCCTCTCTCAGCCTGTGTGCTGTCTTTAAAGCTTAAATGTAACAGTGAGGCAAAGCTTACAGACCAATCAGAGGCTGCTGCTGCACAGGTAACATCCCTTAGACCTCACCTGGATGTGGAGCTGTGAATGTGACTGGACATCTTTCACAGACTGGAACAATGATGCACAGGTGACCCGGTGGCGCTCACTGACGTTTCATTACTTTCAGGTTCAGTGAGTTTAAACCTGCAGCAGCAACACCGGCCGTTTATTAAAGACAGACCTGCTCCTGGAGAAGCCACGCCTCCCTGTGAACACTCTGTGACATCATCAACAACCATCCTTGACACCTGAGTTCATCCTCACCTGTGCCAGCTGTTCTGTACTGATGGGCAAAGTTAAGTGGCAAACCATCATACCTACTTAAACTTGTGCTGGAATTACTCTGTGACCGCAGGAATGTGCATGAACTACTTACGGTAGGACGTTTTGCCAAAGTAGGACGGTTTGTCAGAACACCAGTCTTACCCCTCTCCCCTCTCCAGCTGGAGGCCGTGTTCTCCTGCCACGCTCCTCTTAGAAGTCTCAGATGTGGAGATGTTTTTTCTACTGTGAGTCTAATGACTGCCGGTGTGCATTTGGGCCTCAGCAGGTGAGGGCTGTGGTTGTTTTTACTGAACGTTTTATTGTGTTTGTACAAAAATAAATGTAAGCTCGAAGACCGGAACTGCTTCGGACACAGCTCAGGTGTGTGCTGGAGCCCTGCTGGCGGCCAGCGGAACTGCAGCTGCTGCGTTTCCCTGTACGGAGCCGTTCCTAATGTTCTGTCCGTTCCTCGTACATAGAGCGTTGTTGTCGCACGTGCCGGTTTGTTTTCACGCTGTTCCCGGCCGTGCACGCGGGTGAGAGCGGCTCGGGGCCGCGCTCACAGGAAACCACCCAAATAAGGCAGGAGGAAGTGATGACGCGGCTGGAAGCGCTCCACGTGACGTCGAGCCTTCAAACACAGCGCGGAGCCGTGACGTGTCTCCGGGGTTTCCGGCCATGGCGTCTGGCCGCGCGCCCGTGCGCCGCGTTTCGGGCTCGGTCCTGCGGGTACGCGGCCAGGCCGAGACCCGGACCGGGCCGAACCGTGGGCGCTCCTGAAAGCGCGGGACAAGGGGCGCCGGGGCCGCGGGAGCACGCGCCCCAGTCGGACCAAATATGGGCTTCCGGCCCGCCATATTTGGAAATCTACGTCACGCAGGAGTCTTTATAAAGGCGGGAATCCTCCGAGAGGACCTGACAGCACCGCGTTCAGGCTGTGCGCTCGCGACAGCCAGAAACAAACAGCTGATGTTGTTTACATCCTCTGATGACGCAGCGGCCTCACCTGCGCCGGTGACCCTCCGGTAGAGTCTCACCTCCAGCGTTGGCGTCCCGCGAGCGGCAGCTTCCGCCCGGACAGAGCGCCTGTCCGCGGGGCTCAGCAGCGAAGGAGCTCCGGGAGCCGAGGAGCTCCCCCCGCAGGGACATGGCGGCCACAAGGGCTCTGCTGCCGGAGCCGCTACCCGGTCTGCCGCCGCCGCTGTCCCCACTGGACGGATACCCGAAGCTGGAGGAGTTGCAGATGCTGCTGCTGGCCGCCTCCGGGGCCGAGGGAGCCGGGCAGCTGAGCGGAGAATCCGGAGAGTACGGAGGTGAGGAGCCGGTCACCCGTTTATCTGTGTCGCACGCGTGCGCGCGCACGCTGCAGCTCGCATTACAAAGTTGCACGAGAGAGTGTTTTATTGTGATTTAAATGTTTGTCAGTAAAGCTGAGCTGGTGCTCACCTGTGGCTCTCACACCTGCAGCTGTGAGAGCCACAGGTGAGCTTTTCCCTGCACCATGGCAGAGCTCATGGACCAATCAGGCCACTGTACGGAGGTCAAAGGGTGCTTCCTAATGAACCAATAAATAAGGAAAAAAGCAGCCAGTCAGACTCCCAGGTGTGCTGTGATGTGTTCTCACCCGTGCGCCTCCTTCTTCCCCTCAGATTCCCTCTCGGACCTCCCAGACCTACAGAGCCTCCTCCCACTGACGCCCCGCCTGCCCTCGCTGGCGTACAGCGGCCGCTTCTCCTTTGAGCCGTCTGTGTCAACCTGTGGCGGCAACAATCTGTGGGCGGAGTCTCTCCTAAGCCTGTTGGTCGGCGTGGCGGCTCCGCCCACTGCCTCCAGCCTTCCTGTCTCTTCACCGTCAGTGACATCATCATCACCATCCCAGTCGACCATTAGTTCCATCCAGGTGACCTGCGGCTCCGCTGAAATCGCCTCGGTCTTCTCGGCGATACCGACCTACACCTCAGCCGGCGCCGAGCCGCTCCTCCCCGCCACAGACTCTCAGCCAGCCCCTCTGGCCTTCTCGCCGCAGCAGGGTCCGCCTCCCGCCTACCCCGCCGCTGCTGCGTCCCGCCTCGGCCTGCAGCCGTCCTCGCTGGTGCCGATGTTGCCGGACTACCTTCTGCCGCAGCAGTCGGATGCCGAGCCGGGCGTAAACGTGGATCAGAAGCCGCCACCGCTCACGCCACTTTCCACCATCAAAGCCTTCTCCTCGCAGATCCAGATCCAGCCTCCTGGCCCCGCCTACAACGCGCAGCTCACCAAATCTGGCAGACCCAGGAAGTTCGCCGCTGGCCGCCAGTGCAAAACGCCGCCTCACGAGCGGCCATACGCCTGCCCCGCTGAAGGCTGCGACCGCCGCTTCTCCCGCTCCGACGAGGTGACGCGCCACGTGCGCGTGCACACGGGTCAGAAGCCGTTCCAGTGCCGCATCTGCATGCGCAGCTTCAGCCGCAGCGACCACCTGACCACGCACATCCGCACTCACACCGGCGAGAAGCCGTTTGCTTGCGCTGAGTGCGGACGTAAGTTCGCCCGCAGCGATGAGCGCAAGAGGCACGCCAAGATCCACCAGAGGCAGCGCGAGCGCAAAAACAACGGTAGCTCTGCCTCCACCGCCACCATCACCACACCCCCCACATACTCCTCCCCCGCACACAGCTCCTCCCCCTGCTTCACCTCCTCCTCCTCCTCCTCCTCGTTGTCACACATCTACAGCTCCTCGCCGTCCCCCCACCTCTACTCCCCCTCCTGCTCCTCACCGATGGCGAGCCCCCAGGCGGAGCTGCCCTCCCCCCACAGCTCCAACATGTGTTGACCTTTGACCTCAGACTGACAGCATCGGACTGCAGAGATGTTTACCGTGCGGGGTTAAAGGTCGCCTCGTGATGTAAATATGAATCCCGTAGTTTGTACATATTGTTTACACGCATGTTGGTGAACATGCGTTCACGTGCTCCGCCTACTGAGTAGGCCTGTATGTTTACATTTTCTACTCCACCTGTTTCCTCTCAAAGAGTTTCAACAATAAAAGTCTGAACCCTGCTGGTGCTTTTAATTTGTAGGAGGGGTGTGTGTGTGTGTGTGTGTGTGTTTCACATCAGCTGTTGGAGGTCACGTGACATGAGACAAAAGTCAGAAACCTGAGTTTGAATAAAGAGTCCAGCACAGATCACATGACCTCAGTTACGTGTGGCGTAAACGTTTCTGAGGTAAAACCTGAAGTCCCTGTTCGAGGGATTCTCACTCAGGTTTGTAGCTCCTGTCAGTCTGAGTGGATCCGACAAAGGTCGAATCAGAAGCTTAAACAGTGACAGCTTGACTGAACGCTGCCATTAAATCCTCTGTGTGTGTGTGTGTGTGTGTGTGATCGGACTGTGACCGCAGCACCCTGCAGGAAAATCCCGGTGCTGCTGAAGGCCAAAAATGGCGCTTCCTGCTGCTGCAGCGGACATCCTGACGCCCATATAAGGAACTTCCTGCTGTTTGTGATGTAACAGCAAGGACTGGGATAGCAGGTCAGACCGGAGTGTGTGTGTGTGTGTAAAAGTATCTGCACTGCAGACACATGAAGTTCAGAGTCCTGCTTTCACTTTCATCTGCAGGAGTAAAAGTAAATCATGTTGTTTGGGTGTTTATGTGCATGTCGTTAGTGCTAATTATTTAGCTGTTAGCTGTAATGTAAGCTAGTACGTAACAAACTGATACAGGATAAGGCAGGGGAAAGTTAGAAATGTATAATGGTGGCAACATAACATATATTATAGCACAAATACTGACATATTTCTGTAATTAAAAGAGAGAACTGTAATATCAGCTTACAGTGAAACATGGATGCAAATATCCCAAGTGATGGGACGAATCCCGTGGTCCCTCTAACAGAGAGATAAGGAACCAGAACTCACTGCTCCACCCGTGAAGATGGAGAGCAGAGAAGGAGGTCTAACACGGTGACACAGAAAATATGTATCCCAAAGAACACACTCGGCCAGAAACGAGGCAAGTCCACAAACCAAACACAACCCGAGCTTTCTACATCATGAAGGAAAAATCGACACTGAATTCAATTCGATTTTATTTTATTTACACAGCGCCAAATCACAACAGCAGTCGCCTCAAGGCACTTTATATTGTACAGTAGATCCTACAGTAATACATACAGAGAAAAGCCCAACAATCATATGACCCCCCTATGAACACACACTTTGGTGACAGTGGGAAGGAAAAACTCCCTTTTAACAGGAAGAAACCTGGAGGGGCGGGGCCATCTGCTGTGATTGGTTGGGATGAGAGAAGGAAGACAGGATAAAGACATGCTGTGGAAGAGAGACAGAGGTTAATAACAGGTATGATTCAATGCAGAGAGGTCTATTAATACATAGTGAGTGAGAAAGGTGACTGGAAAGGAAAAACTCAATGCATCATGGGAATCCCCGGCAGCCTACGTCTGTTGCAGCATAACTAAGGGAGGATTCAGGGTCACCTGGTCCAGCCCTAACTATATGCTTTAGCAAAAAGGAAAGTTTGAAGCCTAATCTTGAAAGTAGAGATAGTTTCTGTCTCCTGAATCCAAACTGGAAGCTGGTTCCACAGAAGAGGGGCCTGAAAACTGAAGGCTCTGCCTCCCATTCTACTTTTAAATACTCTAGGAACAACAAGTAGGCCTGCAGAGCGAGAGCGAAGTGCTCTAATAGGGTGATATGGTACTACAAGGTCATTAAGATAAGATGGGGCCTGATTATTTAAGACCTTGTATGTGAGGAGCAGGATTTTGAATTCTGGATTTAACAGGAAGCCAAAACAGGAGAAATCTGCTCTCTCTTTCTAGTCCCTGTCAGGACTCTTGCTGCAGCATTTTGGATTAGCTGAAGGCTTTTCAGGGAGTTTTTAGGACTTCCTGATAATAATGAATTACAGTACACAGAATCCTCCATGCAGTCCTCGTGAGCAAACCTGTGGGCTTATGAGGCCTGCGCTCCTGCAGTGCCATACATCTGTCACGACAGTGATTCTGATGGGCACAAACAGTTCAGCTGATGAAGATGGTGCACAGCTGCATGTTTGTGCTCAGCTTCATTATTATATTTAATGTTGGTGCAGGAATTCCAGCCTCTAGTTTCGCTGTGATCTTTGTGTGTGAGTCAGTCCGTGTGCACAGACAGAGCAGCTGTACTACAATCATATTTCGTAAAGCAGCTCCAAGCTGCAGACAGGCATGTGCCCGGGCTCCTCTATGCACACCCGAAGGCTCCGCTTTGCGTCGCTGTGAGTACTCTCGCAGAGGTTTCCGTAGTGTAGTGGTTATCACGTTCGCCTCACACGCGAAAGGTCCCCGGTTCGAAACCGGGCGGAAACAGTCGTTTGCTTTTATTCATACACACGTTTCGCTTCATTAACTGGTCCGCGTGGACCACTGCCTCGTGAGTTGTTGTTTAACGTGTACTGACTCACGTAAACTGAAGTGAAAGCAGCAGTAAGAAACACCAGTGGCGATAGGTTCCCTGGAACATGACGACACGTCTGTCCCACTGAAACGTTTTGGGTTGATTGCGCGTGCACACTTTGATTGCGCGTGCCTCGTTCAAACTACACACACGGCTAACGGCTCTGCTGTTAGCTAGCATTTCTTCTTCAAGAAAGGAAAAGAAAAAGACCGTCATGAGTGTTTCCGCCCGGTTTCGAACCGGGGACCTTTCGCGTGTTAGGCGAACGTGATAACCACTACACTACGGAAACCTGCCCACAGCGATCTGTAAACACAGTTATGTTAATGCAACCCTCATCAGGTCACAGATAACGGTCCACGGCCCAGCCTATCGGTGTCTGTGTGCGACGTGGAAGCTGCACCGTTTCCGTAGTGTAGTGGTTATCACGTTCGCCTCACACGCGAAAGGTCCCCGGTTCGAAACCGGGCGGAAACAACAGTTTTATTTCCCCGTGCTGTTATAATCGATAATGACATCATTTCCACAGTCCAATAATTTTCTGCCTTTCCATCTCCAGGCGTTCACTCTGCACACTTTACATCGTATTGGTCTTCTTCAATCACCACCTCCTCCTGGTCTGAGCAACCTTTCTCTTCATGATCTCTCCTTATTGAATTATTTGTAGATAAGGGTAAAAAGGTAGACGATAAGAATTGAAATTTAATCACAACATACATTCAGTGTCAGAAAGCTAGTTCCACATCACTGATGACAAACAGTTATTAAGAAGGAAAACAAAAAAATCCCCACAGAGGGAATCTGCTTAACAGCTGAGGTGTCACTGTAAAGGAACAGAACACAGCCCGCGACACTGAGGAGATAAAACCGGTTTGTAAATGTCCGCCTGAGTGTGAATATGAAACACTTTAAACACACACAGGGTGTATGACGTGCTCTGAGTGCTGCAGTAGAGTAGAGAGACCAGTCCATTCACCAGTCATCATTCTCCAGAAGACACAGGAAAGACGATCCTTTAATTCCCAAATTCCAGGATGTACTCTCCCTGCACCTCCTCCTGCAGCCTGAGGCTCCGCTCCCTCACAGGTGCAGACGTGTCTTTAATCGATCGAGCTTCAACAGGAGGGATCAGAGCGCTCCCTGGGTATGACTGTCAACTATGAAAACTCCTTCATCAAATCGATCTGCCAAAATCTTAAACACTATTCATCTGGTCAGGACACCATTTGTAAATCTGAATCTCCCATTTACCAAAACTCTAAACACATTCTCAAACACACAACACATTTAGCAGTGCGGTGCACTTGTACCCAGAACGATGCACACAGGCTACAGAAGTGAAACACAACTAACACACTGTTTTCATCATACTACCACTCAACATTGAAAACACATGCGCACTGCTGGTAGGTCTCTGCGCACAGAAAATCTCACCTGAATTGAAATTAAAATAAATACGTTAACAATTCAGTTTTGCAGTGTTAGTCAGTGACTGGCTGCTCCCGTATGAGATTAGAACGATGCCACCTTATCCCATAGTCCAGCCAATGATGTGATTCACATTCGTATATACGCAGCAGTTTGTTTAAAAAACTCTTCCAAAGAGTCCCCAGCCACTGGTACAGATATGTAGACGACACCTGGGTCAAAATCAAGACACAAGAAGTGGAATCCTTCACTGCGCACATTAACGCTGTGGATAAAAACATCAAGTTCACCAGGGAAGACACAAAGGACGACTGTTTGCCTTTCCTGGACTGCGCTGTGCACATTGAAGAGAACGGCAACCTCAACATCGAAGTTTACCGGAAGCCCACACACACGGATCAGTACCTCCTCTTTGACTCCCATCACCCTCTGGAACACAAACGTGGAGTAATCAGGACCCTACACCACCGGGCAGAACATGTTCCCTCTAAGCCTGAAGGAAAAAAGAAGGAACACACACACGTAAAGGAAGCACTCAAAACGTGCGGCTATCCTAAATGGGCAGAAGATCAGACACCAGCGAGGGAGGATAAGAAGGACAGACGCAACAACATTGTCATCCCCTATGTAGCCGGTGTATCAGAAAAACTCAGGAGAGTTTTCTCCAAGCATGACATCCCGGTGCATTTCAGACCCAGCAACACGCTCAGACACAAACTGGTTCACCCGAAAGACAAAACGCCAAAACACAGACTTAACAATGTGGTGTTTGCTGTACAGTGCAGCGAGGAATGCCCAGACCTCTACATTGGAGAGACCAAACAGCCACTTCACAAGCGCATGGCACAACACAGAAGAGCCACCTCCACAGGACAAGACTCAGCAGTCCATCTGCATCTAAAGGTCAAAGGTCACTCTTTCGAGGATGCCAATGTTCACATTTTGGACAGAGAGGACAGATGGTTTGAAAGAGGAGTGAAAGAAGCATCTATGTCCACTGTGAGCGACCATCTTTGAACAGAGGCGGGGGTTTACGACACCAACTCTCTGCCATCTATAATCCAGTTTTGAGATCCTCCCCAGACGCCTTAACGCCCACTCACATCCTGGGCCATCTGACCTCAGGAATTCGCATGATAAGGTGGGGCCAGGTTTCACAATGAGCTCACCTGAAACCCTGGCTGATTGGGACCCACACCCAGTTTCACACCTTGGCTCATGTGATTAGAGGATCATCAGGGGGGCCTTTGTCCCTCTTTGGGGGGAAACTCCCACTGGGTTTAAATCTGGGACTCTCCACCATTTGACCTTAGAACTGAAGAAGCTTCTCGGATGAGAGGTGAAACGTCTTCAAGTAACTTAAAGAAGTCCAGACGCTTTTCTTTGCAAGCTCCTTTGACAGCATTTTAGTGTGTTTTTCAGTGTGTTTCTTCCACCGTAGTCTCCCTTTTGAACCCTATCGAGGAGTTTTTCTCAGCATGGAGATGGAAAGTATACGACCGAAACGCTTACACACAGGAAAATCTACTTCAAGCATTGAATGGAGCATGTGGTGAGATGGCACTGGATTCTTGCTCGGGCTGGATTTGGCATCTCGTTGCATCGCAAGGGAGACCATAACATGTGATGTGGATGACGTCCTGTGGCCTGACCCAGCACAGAGGCTTGATGCTGAGGCAGATTAAATTATCTGAATATGCTGTAAAAATATATAATTTTTTTATGTATATGTGACTTTTTTATTTCAGTTTTTTTTGTTAAAATGTGAGTACAGGAATAAATGAATGAATAGATGAATATTATTTTCCTGCTATCTCACAGTGTTTCGTATTTATTTCTGTAGTGTGTAATCATTGCTAAGTTGTGTTTGCACATCGGCTGGTTTTGTGTGGTTTTTGACAGTAGTGGTTAATTTTGAGTAAAGTTAAAATAGTTTTTGGTCAAATCTTTGGTTTTGCAAGACAAGTTGAAGGTTTTGTATGTGTAGCTTGAATTTTACAGTTTGTGTTTGTGTTTTTAAATATGAAAATATATATTTGATACAAAATTTCCAGCATACCATAGGGCTGTCTTCATCACCATTTCAGTTGAGTTTGTACTTTTGTCATACACAGACTACTGCTATTAATGTCTTCATAAAACCTTTTTAACTACAAGTTTAATGTTCATCATAGCACTACATCTTCTTTATTTGATCTTTTATATTAATATTAACGCTGGCATTGTTTCAGTAAAAATGACGGGGAAGAGCAGAGCATGAAGACTTCACTGTAGCACAATTCATGCATCTTCACAGATTAGCAGATTGTGATAACTTCATATCTCAATTAGATTTTTTTTTTTTTTCCATAGTGCCCACCCCAAGCATAACATGTTTACAACCTTAAGAGAATGATCGTAGTTTACAAACCTGTTTATATTGTTGTTATGATCCAGGGCAGCAAGCATGGAGGCGTGGACCATCACATCATATCCAGAATGTGTTCTCGTAGGGAGGTACATGGTGGTTTGCAAAAGTATTCGGCCCCCTTGAACTTTCCCACATTTTGTCACATTACAGCCACAAACATGAATCAATGTTGTTGGAATTCCAGGTGAAAGACCAACACAAAGTGGTGCACACGTGAGAAGTGGAACGAAAATCACACATGATTCCAAACATTTTTTACAAATAAATAACTGCAAAGTGGGGTGTGTGTAATTATTCAGCCCCTGAGTCAATACTTTGTAGAACCACCTTTTGCTGCAGTTCCAGCTGCCAGTCTTTTAGGGTCTGTCTCTACCAGCTTTGCACATCTACAGACTGAAATCTTTGCCCATTCTTCTTTGAAACAGCTCCAGCTCAGTCAGATTAGATGGGCAGCGTTTGTGAACAGCAGTTTTCAGATCTTGCCACAGATTCTCGATTGGATTTAGATCTGGACTTTGACTGGGCCGTTCTAACACATGGATATGTTTTGTTTTAAACCATCCCATTGTTGCCCTGGCTTTATGTTTAGGGTCGTTGTCCTGCTGGAAGCTGAACCTCCGCCCCAGTCTCAAGTCTTTTGCAGAGTCCAAGAGGTTTTCTTCCAAGACTGCCCTGTATTTGGCTCCATCCATCTTCCCATCAACTCTGACCAGCTTCCCTGTCCCTGCTGAAGAGAAGCCCCCCCAGAGCATGATGCTGCCACCACCATATTTGACAGTGGGGATGGTGTGTTCAGAGTGATGTGCAGTGTTAGTTTTCCACACATAGCGTTTTGCATTTTGGCCAAAAAGTTCCATGTTGGTCTCATCTGACCAGAGCACCTTCTTCCATGTTTGCTGTGTCCCCACATGGCTTGTGGCAAACTGCAAACAGGACTTCTTATGGTTTTCTGTTAACAATGGCTTTCTTCTTGCCACTCTTCCATAAAGGCCAACTTTGTGCAGTGCACGACTAATAGTTGTCCTATGGACAGATTCCCCCACCTGAGCTTTACAGTTGTGCCGTACTCCTTCCATTTCTGAATGATTAGTCATTAGCACTCATCAGGCAACGTCTATGGGCAACTGACTGCACTCAGACCAAAGGGGGCTGAATAATTACGCACACGCCACTTTGCAGTAATTTATTTGTAAAAACATGTTTGGAATCATGTCTGATTCTCGTTCCACTTCTCACGTGTGCACCACTTTGTGTTGGTCTTTCACCTGGAATTCCAATAACATTGATTCATGTTTGTGGCTGTAATGTGACAAAATGTGGGAAAGTTCAAGGGGGCCGAATACTTTTGCGAGCCACTGTACATGTAACCAATATAAGATTAGTAAATAAAGTAAATGTTTGTTATACCTCTAATGTTGTTGTGTGAATGCACTTTGTCAGATGATCCTGGTCCTTCAAAAGCCGCTTGTCATTCACAATCTTCACGAGCAGTGTTGGTCAAGTTACTTGAAAAAAGTAATCGGATTACAGTAACGCGTTACAAGTTCACGAGTGCATTGCGGCCTTCAGATCCTGGCTTTAACCAACGTTTGCATCTCTGGACTGTCATCATGGGGGTTATGGGCACATCGGTGATAATGTCTGTTCCCTGGCCTGTCGTGTCGGTTGGTTACATGGTGTATTACTGATATCCATTTCTCCTTCAAAAGCAACGCATCATCCTCACGAGTTTGTGCACTCCACCACAGATGGTTGATGATGGATTGAATCCGAGCTCCCAGACCTTCACAAACCTTTCTCTCACATTCAGCTGACAGTTTTTGGACACTCCTTTAGCCACATGCCAGGGATCAAACTGGTGAAGCTGTTCAGGATTGCTGACCATCATTTCTTTTACAATTTGAGGATGTCTGTCAGTGGAAATGGTTGAGACAAATTATTTTCCTCTATGGTTTTTAGAGCTTCTTTAAATCCTTTGATTTCAATGGCATTAGAATTTGAAACTTGGGTGACACTATGTAGGTGTTTGTAGAGTATTTGGCTGAGTGTCCAGGAGAATCACACCTGCCATCTCCACAGAGAACAACTTCTTCTTGTGATTTCATGGCATTTAGCTCACTACTTTTGCTCTTTTATCCACATTTTCTCAATAACAGGAAACACAAATCTCTTTCTCGATGACGTGTATGTGTCTTCACTTAGGTTCAAGTTACTACAAAATTTAGCAAAATGAATGGCACTGAAAAAACTGATGCTGTTAAAAGCAGGTTTCCTTGTCCTTTAGTGCCACTCAAAGTAGGCTGAGACTGCCATCTGTACTGAGCTCCAGAGTCAACTGTGAGCCTTCATTTTGAAGCTCTTTGATTTCTTCTTGTACAATCGGGGAGCCACACTTCATACACCGCTTGTGTAATTGTTTTAACTGTGGCTCATAAACTAGAAGAAGTCTTGTGTTTGTATGTGCAGTATTTGAAGTCTGAGACTCGAGAGCTGGAGGCAGCTACAGTTGTAGCCACAGCTGCCCTGGGACAGACTGACAGAAGCGAGGCTGCCATATCGCGCCATCGGCCCCTCTGGCCATCACCAGTAGGCGGTAGGTGAAGTGTCTCGCCCAAGGACACAACGACCGAGACCGGCAACCTTCCGGTTACAAGACGAACGCCAACTCTTTGAGCCACGATCACCCCTACTGTGACTTTGGTTCACTAGATTCATCAAATGACAAGAACAAATCCTGGGAGTTACCATCATCCACGTCTACTTGTTTGTCCAGTTCAGTCTCCTGTCTACTTGTGTAGGTGTGGTCCGCTGAGACTGGAAAGTGCACATCAGACTGCTGCTGTACCGCTACGTCTGACTTCTCTCAGTCTGGGTTGATGCATCTGTTTTACTTGAAGAACACTGAACACTTACGAGTACTGTAGTAGCTTCAACTGCTTCATTGCTTGTCTCCTCCATAACTGACATGGTGTCTGATTGGTTGTCATCATCCACGAACATGTTAGCTACTGTAGAAGCGGGTTGTTGTTGTTAGTTGCAATTTACAATGTAATTTTAAATAATCAATGGATATTACCCAGCTGCAGAAATGCTTAAAAAAGGTTTGGGTTTGAGGTGGAGCCATGTGGATCTTGTTTCCAAAATGAAGGTGTGTGTGTGTGTGTGTGTGTGTGTGTGTGTGTGAGATCAACATGAAACGATGAATCCAGCTGTCATAAACCTTTAAAACACAGCTGCATATTTATGCTGCAGGTTTACTCTTATTTCAGGTAACCTTACTTACCTTAATGAACACTCAGCGCTGAGGTCTGACTTCTTCTCTGGGAGTTGTGAAATGCCGAAAACAGCGCCGGGAGACCACAGTGGCCAATAATATATTACATCCGTAGTGGTTTAGCACTACCATAGAGAATGAATTGGAGACGGTTTAGGGCCGTTTAGCTAAACAATCCCATGGGGAGTCACGGGTGTAATACCGTCTTTGGCCACAAGGTGGAGAAATATTCAATTCAATTCAATTTTATTTATATAGCGCCAAATCACAACAAAAGTCGCCTCAAGGCGCCTATACATGTACGTCAATGGTGTAGAGCGCCACCAGCCCAAAGGGGTGTGATCATGGACAAACAAAGGTACTGCACAACGGTTTAGTGCAGTGGTGTTCGATTCCCCGACGGGGAGGCCGTAACTTTTTCGCTTTAACCCACGTTTTTGTTAGAGGGTAGGGACACCCAGATTATTGTTTTTTTATTGGCTCCTTATGAATAAAAAAAAGAATAGCTAAGAATGGAGACAGAACTTTTATTTGGCTCTCAGGCTTCCACACATACAGCTTTATTACTGAGATCACAGATGGAGGCCACTGAGATTTAACCACAACATCTCACATTCATCAGCCTCTGTATTCTTTCTGTCACAAATGTAAAGAGAAAGTAGAACAGACATGAACAACGAGCAGAGATAACCCAGGAACCAAAAATCATTAAACACGCTCTCAGTGTTGAGCTCATCACAAACAGTGTTTCTAATAACAGTGTAAACAGAAACGTCACCAGCTTCTTTCCTGCACGAATGCCGCTCTGGTTCCTCTGTTAGTCCAGAGTGTAGATGTTCTCCTGCACCGGCCTCCTCATGCGGATCTCGTAGATGATGTGAGGAGGTTCTTCAGAGGAGAAGCTGCAGAGTTACAAACAGCCGAGTTACTGTCAGAGCGAGCCTCAGCACTGCAGCAATAACTCTGATTCATGTTGTGGAGGTGGTCTGTGTTTCTTTCTGTGTGCTTTGTTTCAGGTGTGAGAGTAAGCTGGCTGGCTGTGATTGGCTGTCGCTGTGTGACATCAGCGTGTTAGCGTGCTGTTTGCTTCCTGTGCTGAACTCACCAGCCGGGCTTTAAGGCTCGTCTGTAGATTCCACCTGCAGCAGAAAACAAAAAATGAACCTCATCTTTGTGTCTGTGTGCAAACGTGCTGCAGAGACATGGAGGACGTACGTCTGAAGGCCAGGAAGAGGAACACAGCGGCGAGGACCATCAACACGCTGACGGAGAGAGAGAGGACGGGAACGTTGATCTGAAGGGAGAGAGAGGGCAGAGCGTCCTCCACCTGCAGGTGGAGAGGATTCATCAGACTGCAGCACGGACAGTTTAGCTTGGCGCTGGCTAACAAAGGTCCGAGGCTGACACGGTTAATTTAGGACATGAACTCTTAAAGTGGGCTGTAGCTCAGGTAGCAGAGCAGGGCCGCCACTAACCAGAAGGTCGGTGAGGTTTCATCCTTTCATGCTGCTGAGCTGGGATCTGCTGATGACCCAGTTTGTTCCCAGCGGTAACTGTGGGACGGACGTCCTCACCCTGACTCTCAACACTGTGGTGTACGCACGAGCTCCTGGTGTTTGTTTGCTCCAATGTGCTGCTCTGTGCTCCGCTTTGGTCTCACCTGTTTGCCCTGTTTCCAGCCTCCATGCTAAGCTAAGCTATGAGCTAGTGGCTGTACAATCCCGAACACGTGATGGCCTAAGATGGCAGGTAATGGCGAGGGTGGTGCTTACTCACAGTGAGGGTGTCAGCGTGCAGCAGGGTGGAGTTTCTCCTCAGAAGGTCCAGCTGAGACGACAGCAGAGTTTTCCAGTTGGCTAAACGAGACAGAGACCAGAGACCTGGAGTGGACGTCTATCACAGAGAAGAGTTAACAGAGACGGTTCACCTCACCTGTCGTCACACCTGTGGAGGTCGGCGACTCCGTCACTCGTTCAGTCGTGAGCTCCGTCGTTGTGCTCGCTGTTGTTGGAGGAGGAGAGCTGGGGACGAGCACCGAGACCGGAGCTGAGAGGGACAAACATTGAATCACCAAACTCTGGAGAACCTCAGAAATAAAACTAGTCGCTCACCTTTGACCACTCTCAGGTTCATGATCATCTTCTGGTCGTTGAAGAGCCCGTTGATGTCCACCCTGCAGCAGTACGGCCCGCTGTCTGTCCGCCTCACGTTCAGGATGTCCAGGTCCATCTGCCCGTCCATGATGTCCCCTGTCAGCTGGTAGCGGTCCTCCACCTGCAGCCAGGACCAGGGTTATACGACCAGGGGGAGGAGCATGAATTCAACAGAAGAATAAACAGGGAGGAGCTTACAGGAGCGCCAGGTAACCCCAGATAATCAAGTTCTCAACGTTATGCCTGACCTCTGTGACTCTGTGATGTAATCTGACCTCTGTGATGTAATCACACCTGTGTGACGGCGCCGTTCTCGTCGGTCTGCACCAGGATGTTGCTGCACCAGAAGGTCCCGCAGCCGCGACCCCAGCAGACCCGGCTGAGCCCGAAACGCTGCACGGAGTACTGACAGGACAGAGAGGCCACGCCCCCTTCCATTACTTTAAAAGAGGAAACGGACGAAAACCGTCCACCTGCAGCACAAACACACAAACATGACATTTGCACATGTAAACACACGAGATGCTGTGATGTGACATAAGACCAAGAAGAGCGATAAGGATCGAATAAAAACACGCAGAATACAGGAAACACGCAGTACTGACTTCCTGTAGCTGACCGGCGCTCTGTGCTGGGTAAACTTTGAATCCTTCATAGAAGAGAAACAGTCGACCAGCAGGAGACGACCACGAGAACAGACGAGCTCACACAGACAAAGAGACAGGAAGCCACGAGGCGTCATTCACGCCATACAAACAGACCTGAGCGCCGCTGTCACACCCACGAGTCAGGACCTGTGCTGTGATGTCACGCTGATGTCAGAGTGTGTGCTTCTCACCTGACAGGAGGAAGAGGAGGGCGATGAAGGATCGGGGCGTTGGAGGAGAGACAGCAGCCATCCTGCGAGTGTGTGTGTGTGTGAGCGTGTGCGAGGGACGGCTGTCCGGCCACACTGAACAGTGTGTCTCTGTGATGGAGGTTGGGGGGAGGTCACGGGGGCGGAGCTACACACACAGCCCGTTTGTGTGTCTGCGAGTGTGAACGGCTGCAGTGTTTACGTGTGTATCATCAGTGCTGCAGAGTAACCAGTCTGGGAAATGTACTACAGTACTGAGTTCACAGTACAGCTGTAGTAAAGTACAAAGTACAGCTGTAGTAAAGTACAGCTGTAGTAAAGTACAAAGTACAGCTGTAGTAAAGTATAAAGTACGGTTGTAACAAAGTACGGTTGTAACAAAGTACGGTTGTAACAAAATACGGTTGTAACAAAGTACGGTTACAGTGTAATAAGTTGTAAACTTGTGGTAAATTAAAGTTCAGTAGCAACAACGAGGCGTCCGTCCACAGGATTTGCTCTTCCTCCTCCTCCTCTTCCTCCTGTCTTGGTCAGAATCTGGTGAAACTTGCACAGTGATGACCTCACAGGTAAATGATGATGTCATCAGTGTGTTTTGTAGTCCGTGGGTTGGTCACCGTAAGCCGTCTGTCTTTATTTCGTTTCCATGTTCTGTTTAGTGTTTTAAGCTGTGTTAGTTTCACACGGTGAGCTTTCATTTGTCCTCGCCGCGTTCATGACAGTGATGTCAGAGCTGATGGAGGAGAAATGATGGTGGCGGCGTCATGACTGACGAAGAACAGACGAAGCTGAAAACTGACTTTAACTGAAGAAAACACAGAGGACAAAAAGACTTTGTCTCTGTGAGACACACACAGACACACACAGACACACACACACACACACACACAGACACACACACTCTGCTGGCTGGTGGAGACGTCGCCGTCACACAGAGGCTTCTTTATACGATCCAAATGTTTCTGTTTTCTTCTTTTTCTTCACAAACTGAAAATCTGAGACTTTTAGTTTCAAATAAGCCAAAAATTGAAGAACTTGAAATGTGACAAAAAGAAGAAAAGCCTAAACACGCAGAGAGGTGAAGGTTTTACACCGATGTGCAGTAATACAAAGAGCTGGGAGTGTGAGTCTCTGAAATATCCAACACAAACTGCAGGAATATTGCAAATAATGTGAATGTGGATGCAAGAGGCAGACATTTCTCACATGAACGCAGCACAGGCTGCATCAAAACACATCCATGTTTATACTCATTTTCCTTTGTCTCTTACTGTGCACTGGTTACCACAGCACATCCATTAAATAAATGACTAATAAACTACTAGCCTCTCCTGTGCAGTGCAGCACAGCGATGACAGAAAAACTTAGTCTTATTTGCCTTTTAGTTGCAGTGCAGCTTCATTTGTGTGCTGACAGAGTCGCTCTGTCCCAGCAGTCACGTCCACGTGGTGTTACCTGGGCACGGACGTTTGGTAGACTTGGCCAGGTTGTGTGTGTGTGTGTGTTGTGCTTCAGTACGCTGCACTAAAGCACATGTGAGGGCAGTCAGTGGAGGCTGTGTCCATGCAGAGTGGACTCCACTTCAGCTGCATTCAGCCAACAGAGCTTATCTATGTAGGTACAGGTGTGTTTAATGGGCGGGGCCTAGAAGCAGAGTCTGACATCATCAGCTGCAGTTAAAAACAAACATGGCGAGCATATATAACTTGATTAGTACATTTACACACACTTCTTTACCTCCATGTTTTTAGTTACTTTAGTTTTTAAGCCCCCAGTACAGTTTGTGTGTATTTGCAGTGAAGGATTCCACTGAAGAGCTGACTGGAGGATGGAGACGGTCGCCATGTGTACGAAGAGAGGTGTCGTCTGTCTCCTCTTACAGGAAGATGTCCATTGCAGAAGATGTAAGGTGAGCCAAGGACTGGACCCAGCCCAAATCAGGAGGCAGAGTCATAATACAAGTGTTTACCGCTTGGCTGTGCTGTCCTTTTGTCTGTTCGGCTCAGAGGAAGGGGACACGGCGTTTACATGTGCAGTGCTCCATACATCCTTTGAGAGAAATCATTTAAAGCATTTATCTTTGTTGTCCAAAGCTCAGGCAGCAGCTCAAACACTGCTGATAACACCTCCACCTCTGCAGCAGCAGACTGAACCAGGACTCAAACCTGCTCCATCATCTCATCTTTGTAGACCTGCATTTACAAGCAGCAACAAGTCAACGGTAAACATTGTACTGGATAATCTGCTGGTTTAAAAGGCTTCGTCCTTTTGTAAAAAAAAACAGCTCATATCAGCAGAACTGTAGGACTAAAAAATGTAAGAGAAGAGCTTCAGATCCTGAGTGTGTGAGGACAGAAGAATCAGCTTTATTTCAGATTTGAGAGATAAACTTTATATTTCAGTTTGTGATGGTTCTGTTCTCGTTGTGATTACAGGAGCTGCCCTCAGATTCAGACCTCAGCACCACCCAGTGACAGCAGACAGATCATCCAACATGTTAACTGTAAAATGAACTGATGAAAACAGTACAAAGGTTAAAGTACCACATGTGCTGTCAGTGAAAGCTGCAGCTGTTTTATTGATAAAGTTAAAGACAAAAAAGGATTATTGGACTTGGCCCTGAAAATCTTAGAAATATGGTCTCTAAGCAGATTCATACTCTGGATGGCATTACCTTGGCCTCCAGTAACACTGTGAGGAACCTTGGAGTCATGTTTGACCAGGACATGTCCTTCAACGCACATATTAAACAAATATGTAAGACTGCTTTCTTCCATTTGTGCAACATCTCTAAAGTTAGAAATATCCTGTCTCAGAGTGACGCTGAAAAACTAGTTCATGCATTTATTACTTCCAGGCTGGACGACTGTAATTCATTATTATCAGGAAGTCCTAAAAACTCCCTGAAAAGCCTTCAGCTAATCCAAAATGCTGCAGCAAGAGTCCTGACAGGGACTAGAAAGAGAGAGCAGATTTCTCCTGTTTTGGCTTCCTGTTAAATCCAGAATTCAAAATCCTGCTCCTCACATACGAGGTCTTAAATAATCAGGCCCCATCTTATCTTAATGACCTTGTAGTACCATATCACCCTATTAGAGCACTTCGCTCTCGCTCTGCAGGCCTACTTGTTGTTCCTAGAGTATTTAAAAGTAGAATGGGAGGCAGAGCCTTCAGTTTTCAGGCCCCTCTTCTGTGGAACCAGCTTCCAGTTTGGATTCAGGAGACAGAAACTATCTCTACTTTCAAGATTAGGCTTCAAACTTTCCTTTTTGCTAAAGCATATAGTTAGGGCTGGACCAGGTGACCCTGAATCCTCCCTTAGTTATGCTGCAATAGACGTAGGCTGCCGGGGATTCCCAAGATGCATTGAGTTTTTCCTTTCCAGTCACCTTTCTCACTCACTATGTATTAACAGACCTCTCTGCACTGAATCATATCTGTTATTAACCTCTGTCTCTCTTCCACAGCATGTCTTTATCCTGTCTTCCTTCTCTCACCCCAACCAATCACAGCAGATGGCCCCGCCCCTCCCTGAGCCTGGTTCTGCCGGAGGTTTCTTCCTGTTAAAAGGGAGTTTTTCCTTCCCACTGTCGCCAAAGTGCTTGCTCATAGGGGGTCATATGATTGTTGGGTTTTTCTCTGTATCTATGAAGCGCCTTGAGGCGACTTTTGTTGTGATTTGGCGCTATATAAATAAAATTGAATTGAATTGAATTGAATCACTCATGTAACTGTGTCACTATATATCAGCATTACCAGGACCTCAGTTTGGCGTTTCAGAGAGCTGCTGATCTCAGACCTGCACAGCTTCTGTTTTAAACACTTGATGTACTCAGCTGCATGAAGAGCGACTGTTGGTTCTCACAAGTATAGTAGAATGCAGCTGTCCGTCCTCACAAAGATAGCTAGACAGGAACACACACACACACACACACACACACACACACACACACACACACACACACACACACACACACACACAGGTCAGCTGCTGCTGGGGAGGGTTTTTAAAACAGCCACTTGATCAGGGAACCAATCAGCAGCTGCCAGCTCTCAAATCAGAAGGGACCTGCAGAGACATTTAAAGGCACAGAACACAGAGAACAAAGTCCAGCCACCATGATACAAATTATGGCGAGGGCCAGGCTGTGACATTGGCGTCCTAGCTACTCGCTGTACTATTTGTATTGTACCTCATCAATCTCCAGGTGTGATAGAAGTTGTGTTGCTAGAACTCTGAGCCCATCATCTTCTACTGATCCAGTTCAGGGCTGCCGGGGGTGGAGCTTATGCCACCCCCGAGTTCATTTATCTTTATTTCATCTTTATTTCTTTATTTTTATCACATTCATAGTAGACACAACCTCAGAGATACCTTTTACTTTTACTAGAGTATTTTTAATTCACGTATCAGAAAACAAAGACTGCAGTTCTCCTAGTGTCCACTCGAGGCAGCTGTCAGGACAAATGTGGATTCATTGCCTCAGGTAGGCCGGAGTGGGGGCTCCTTCTCCAGCCAGGAGTATCTGGGCCACAGGCGTCTAAGGAGGGAGTGGGCTCTGCAGAAGTGATCAAAGTGTGTTTGGGGTATGATTGTCCTGTTGTCCCTCCAGCAGAACCTCAGGTTTTCTCTCAGCTGATCAGGATCAAACCTCAGCACCTGAAACAGAAAAAGACAACCATGAAACTGAAGCTCAGTCACAAATTAAACTGTCAGAGTCAGACGTGATGGTCCAGCACTCTGAGCTCTTCACACGGCGGTTCATTCAAAGCCTTTCAGCGCTCACGCTGTGGTGAATGCAGTCTGGAGCGGGCTGGAGGAGCCGGCTGGCTGATAGTGAGGAGGAGGAGCAGCGAAGGTACCTGTCTGTTCTCCACGTGCAGGGCGACGGCGACGTGATCCCACACATAAAACTCTGGGTGCCTAATCGGCCCCCGAGCGTCCATCTGGTTCTCGTCAGGTCCTCGGATCAACTCGTAGCTGAGAGGACGGGCAGAG
The DNA here is from genome assembly GCF_051167445.1 of Perissodus microlepis. Lineage (NCBI taxonomy): Eukaryota > Metazoa > Chordata > Actinopteri > Cichliformes > Cichlidae > Perissodus > Perissodus microlepis. Next base: position 33,146,936 of record NC_140470.1, on the reverse strand, counting down.
ACACAGAGGTCAGAGGGCACTCACTGGAGGTCATTTCCACATTTACCTGTGTGATTCTTACCTGTGTGATTCTTACCTGTGTGTCTTACACATGGCCTCCGGTCTCCAGATGAAGCGTCCGTCTCTATAAGTGCAGACGGCGTCCGGGTCATCATCAGGGAGCAAAGGAAACCTTGAGAAGAACCGCTGATTGGCCGGGCTGTGGACCAGCACAGAGTACTGCACTTCCTGTTTGTACAGCGAGGTCTTGTACACCCTCATGATGGGCGGAGCTCCAGGGCAAAACTGGGGACGATAACAGAAGTTTCAGTTTTACTTCCAGAGAAAGAAAGAGTGACGCGGCACAGCGAGTTTCGGTCGACGCGCGCTTTGAGTCACGACAGCAGCTCGCTGTAAACGAAGGATGGAAGTGCCCTGTTGGTCAGTCTGATGTTCGGTGTTGTCACGAATGTTGTGATTACACTTTATTTGAGTTTTAACTGAGAAAAGAATCTTTTAACAATCTGCAGGTTTTGTCTGCGAGTATATTTGAACCATCATCAGCTGAGTGCCGTCTGGGTCTGTTCCAGTCGGCTGATGTTTGTGTTACCACCTGAAATATTTACTGAGTCCATGTAAGCTGAACGAAAAAAGCACGTTCTTCAGTTTGTGACTAAGAATTTAATATTTATAGTATTCAGTGTTTTAACATTATGGAGAAATATAAATATACATCATTCAGAAACAGCCCCAGGTTATTGTTTGCAGTTTCTTTTACAGGACTACTTGAATTTTTAAAATATCTAAATGATCCAGGATGCAGATATTTGAATACTAGATCCTGTTTCATGTTTCTGGTAAGACCGACCAGTGAAACTGTCAGGTTTCTGTTGTTAACAGTGTTTTAGATATTCATGTTCAAACTCTGCCTCTGAAAAGTGTTTGACATGAAGTTCACAGACATCTCTGACTCTTTTATGGTGCTCACAGGCGGTGATGTCAGCTCTGTGAATGCAAACAGTCATTTAAACGTAGGATTACCTGCTCGCTGTAGGCCGTCAGCACCTCCTCCAGAGTAAACCTGAAGCGGTACGAGCCCAGTCTCGACCTCCTCTTGAAGGCTGGAGAGGAGGCGAACTTCCACAGGAAGCTCTCCTGCTCTGCAGCCTGCTCCTGCATCCGGTCTGGGTAGGTCTCCTCCAGGAGCCTCGTCTCAGCCGCTTGGATCTCCTCGGGTCCCACAGCCAGACTCCACCACACCAGGGAGAGATGGCGAGGATCCGAGGAGCCTCCACGAGGACCCTTGAAGCCTCTGTCCTTCCGGATCCCACATAGCCCCCGTCGCTCTGTGTCATGTTTCAGGTGAGACACGCAGAACTCGGGTCGGGGGTAGTCAGGGATGTCGTCTTTGTAGAGGTACTGGTTCTCCAAACCCTGACTCTCAGCTATACTTCTTAAATCATTCAGCCGCACATGCTGACCCTCTATGAAATGTTCAGGATAGTTTCGGCTGTTTGTCTGCGTCTGCATGATCATGGAGGGTGAGCTGAAGAGAAGTGGTCTCTGATATCTGACGGGACACACTTTTATTCAGACCCCACCCAGTCACACACACACACACACACACACACAGCGTTCTGGTTTTGGTTCATTGACGGCACGTCTTGCCTGAAGTTTCAGTTTGATTCATCTTCAGATGTTTGAGGTTTGTTGTTGTTTGTTTGAATTCTGCTTCATCACCGAGGACCTGCTGTCATGGTTTTGTTCAGTGAACCTAACCGATCTTACATTTCCATAAAAGGCTTGTCTGGTGTATTTCCTCTGAGTTGTAGGAAACGGTGTGATGTAATGAGACAGGAAGTGCGGGTGCCAAACTGTTTCTGATGTCACTGTGGTTTCTTCCTCCTTCACTTGCGTCCGGGCTGAGCAGAATTCACCCGAGGAGGAAGGCCGATATGAGCCTGACGTTCGTGCTGTGATGGAAACCATCTGGGTCGTTTTACTGAAACATGTTCACCTCTTTCTGCTTATTGAACTTGAACAGGTCATTTAGACCTGACCCAACGCTCTTCTTCTCTTTGTGTTCTCGTGTTTCTGTTTCATGATTAACGATTTTTTTTATTAACACTCTTGCCAACAATAAAAAACGTTACAAAGACAAGCTGCACTCTGACCCCAGCGCTCATCAGAAGTGTCTGCTTGTAAAAACATATCCATCCATCAAAGTCAGGTCACCTGCAGGCTGAGCAGTATTCCAGACTTCTGAGGCCTTCCTAACCAGACCAGCAGGTTCTGGTCTCACTCGGGGTCTCCTGCCTGGAAGACCTCCAAAGGGAACCACCACCTCAGTCTGCCAGTACAAAGGCGCTGTCCGCACCTTAAAGCCCAAACAGCCCGTGATGTCCAGAGCCGTTATCATTTCAGGACAAGTCTGAGTCAGTCCTGACGTCCTGAACCAGACAGCATCTCTGCCAGTGTATCTGCAGAGGTTCCCCCAAATCTTCAGGCTGTGTCACCTTCACAGACGAAGGTTCGGTCAGACTCAGGAGCTCCTCAAAGTCCTCTTTCCACCCTTGACAATAAATCAAGTACATGTCAGCTGTTCCCCTGCACGCCCTGAGAACTTCCTGAGCTCGTGGACAGAAGTTCTTTGACGTCCAATGAAAGTCCTTCCTAAGGGGTCTCAGATCCGACCCTGAACTCCTGTGGCTCCTCCCACAGTTTTACCGCTATTTCGACATTTCGACATTCGACAGAAGCGCCCTGGATTCATGGTGATGATCACATCTACAGCCGATGTTACTGCACCATTATTTGTTTGTTTCTAACTGTTGTTGTTAGGCCTCGCAATGGCCACGCCTGGCCTTCTACTACTGTTTCTATATAAAAACATTTAATTCACATTACATTTTAACATATTTGAATAATATCAACATTTAGCAGTAAATCAGAAATAAGAAACAGATATGTGTCAAGTATTTTGCAGGATTTAACATTTTCACCCCTGAAGTCAGCAAAATAACATTCATCTGTAGTGTAAGCTGTCAGATCACTGGTGTCAGCTGGTGTCCACCTGTATTTAGTTTGGAGGAATCAGTGAGTGAGTAAAACTCACTTCTGTCTGATGACAGTGATACTGAGGCAAGCTGTTGAAAATATGCTGAACTTTCTGTCAATATGGACTGCTGTTAGCTTCTGTTAGCCTCTATTCGCTGCTGTTAGCCTCTATTCGCTGCTGTTAGCCTCTATTCGCTGCTGTTAGCCTCTATTAGCTGCTGTTAGCCTCAGTTACTGAAACTGTCTCTGAAGTGGATCTAACTATGTTTGATGTGAGGATGGAATCAAACTGTTTATCTGAGGCAAAGTGGGATTTTTAGGACACTCGAGCCAAACATTAGCTGTTGTTGTTTAGCTGGCTCTTTGCTAGCTCTCCGAGGTCATTCAGGGCTCATTAATAACAGCAGTTTGAGCTCCTTCAGGTGAAGTAACTTCATTTCCCTCCACTCTGGAGAGCTGAGGCCCGTCAGGTTTTATTTTCCACTGATATCCCTCGCTTGCTCTAAAACTACGTCTTCTTATGTATTTATAGTCTGACTGCAAAAGCTGACTGTGAGAAATTATTTCAACATATTCTGTTATGGGGTAACCAGGTCTCACAGCAGGAGGTGAAAAGGATTGTTAAGCTCTAATTTAACGTAATTAAAGTTTACTGTCTGAAAACGATATGAAAAATATTTTATTTGGCACATCCACAAAGACAAAACACTCCTGATAACAGTGAAACAGGAGACATCAAAGGAAAAGAAGCTTTAAAGGTTAAAACAGTTCATTTAAATACTGCTCATTAATAATCAGAATAAAATGAGAATAAAACCTGACTGCAGAAACATCATTAGCATCGTTATTGAATCAGTTACAGGAGACATCAGAGATGATGTGCTTTTTCATTTTCACTTCCTCAGTTTCATCTTTATACAGGTGCTGGCAGCTGATTGGCTTAAATGGTCAACACTGACAGGCTGTCGTGCTGCATTGGGTCAGGTGAGAACTGGGCCCATAGGTGTGTCTGTGGGAGGGGCTACACAGAGAAAATCACTGCTGATTGGCAGATGCAGCACTCGGATTGTGTCCACCGTGGAAATGATCCTCCTGTTAGTAACGCTGTGCAGCGGTTGGTCTGCACGAAGGCAGCGGCGGGTCCTCACCAGCAGGTGGAGACGCGGTGATGCTGGAGTCCTCATGGACACAGTTTTCCAAACTTCAGAAGGTTAATTTGTTCTGTCACTCACACATTCCTCTCATGTGACCAACATCTCTAAAGTTAGAAATATCCTGTCTCAGAGTGACGCTGAAAAACTAGTTCATGCATTTATTACTTCCAGGCTGGACGACTGTAATTCATTATTATCAGGAAGTCCTAAAAACTCCCTGAAAAGCCTTCAGTTAATCCAAAATGCTGCAGCAAGAGTCCTGACAGGGACTAGAAGGAGAGCAGATTTCTCCTGTTTTGGCTTCCTGTCATTTTCAAACCCTCACAGACACACGTGTGTCTTGAATGATCTTCGTGAGATCGGCACTGTTGGGATTTTTTAAAAGGCTTTTGGATCGTTGCACAAAATAAGTATTCACAGTTTAAACATTCGCAGTCGGCTACAAACAAACTGCATTTTCAAGCCTGCTGACGTCAGGATGGGGGGGGACTTCCCATGATGCATCATGGAAGCTAAACTGGGAGGTGACCTCCTCACTAAGGCCAGCAGGTGTCGCTGTGCTGGGTGTTCTGGTGCATTTATCGTACGCCACACTCCATCACCTGAGGGTAAACAGTGTAAACAACATTACAACATCACCCAGCACTCAGACGGTGTTCCTGATGGAGTAGACCTCCCCTCCTTTAGCCATGACCATCCTCGCCACGGCCTGCACCAGATCGTAGACCTGCTGACCGTCCCAGTGGTCCGGGTTGTTGTTGAGGACGTGGTACCTGTAGCCCACTTTGAAAAGCAGCTCAGGTCCTGCCGCCCGGCGCTGTCTCTCGATGTCTGGAGCCGCCGGGTTAGCATAGGTGCAGAGGATCCTGGTGTACCTCCACACGTCCATCCCAAAGAACTCCTCCACCTGCCTCATGGTGGCTAGATTCTCCATGGTGGAGGACCCCACCCTGGTGACCAGCAGGACGGCGTGGGGCCTCAGCATGTTGACACATGTGGAGATGTCCCTCTTCACGGCATCGTCTGATGTTTCCGAGAGACCGGGAGTCTCGGCTACGGTCACCTGGTGGCCGAACACCCACTCGCTCTGCCAGCAGCACGATGACGTCCCTGAGGAGAGGATTCCACCAGTTTACTCTGAACATGCTCCCAGTTCGAGGCGTTTGACCTCCTACACTAAGCTAATGTTAGCCGTGTAGGGGAGCCAAAGAGGCTGGGGCTAAATCAGTCCACAGACGGGTAAGACTTACCTGAGGATGGACCGCCTGGACTGAAGGCAAGCCTTCCTAGGATGGCGTTCCCAGTGGAGCTCTTCCCCACTCCAGGCCTCCCAACAAGAACCAGTCTGATGTCGGACACTAAGATGGAGAAAGTCTGCTGTTAAAACGAGATTTAAAGGATACTTCTGGATCATTTTAAGCTCCGTGTTTCCCGTTTCTGTGGGTCTGAGATGAAACGACAGACGCTTTAAAGTCGTCATCGATATTCTTCATGATGTCACACAGCCCCTCCCTCACGCTTTAAGGGAAGAGTGCAAAGTACCGAGGACGGCATGACTTGGACTTGCTTTCTACAGAAACGCAAAGATCGCTGTACCTCACACTGGGAGGGGTCACAGTCTCCAGTGTGTGCATGTGATACCTGTGTAACGCTGCAGGAGCGAGCGCTCCTCCTCCAGGGGGAGGCGCCAGCCCGGCCACAGGCATTTAACCAAGTTTGTAGCGTCTTCGAAATCATCGAACTCCTCCTCGTCGTTTCTGGCTGTTACTTCCTCCGGCCAACAGAACCTGAGGTTCTGTCTCAGGTGGTCAGCGTCAAACGTCAGCACCTGAAGGATCAACAGGATGTTTTTAAAGGAAACCTGCAAACGTCTGAACTCTGACGGTACACCTGCAGGAAACGTTAAGGCTGAGAGAACATGTGTGAACCTACATGATCACAACAAATAATCATGTTCGAGGTCCAGCAGTCAAACATAAACCAGCTTCTCAAGCATGCCAACAGCTGCAGTTCCTCTGACGCCCAGCAGAGGCAGCAGTGAGTCTCCATAGATTAGGGGTATTCAACTAAACTTTGAGGAGGTCCAGTTGGAGAAAATCTTCTCAAGCAGAGGTCCGGGACATCATCATGTCTAACTTGCGTTATGAAAATACAAGTTAAAACATTTCAACAAAATTTATTGCTAACACTGAAACACACAGTAGGCCTACATTAGATACAGGGCTGCTGTTTAACATGAATTAGAGAAAATAAATAAAATGACTAAATTGTGCCTCTTAAAACAAAGTGCTTCATTTCAGAAAAAAGCAGCAGGTGGAGTTTTTTTCTTTACCTTTCACATCTTGACGTTTTCAACAGATAACATCAAAACATCTTACCAGTTTCACAGTTTCTCTTTCTTTCCCCCTTATATTCCACTTTCTGTTGTTCAGTGAGAGAACTGAGCTTTAGTTTGCCAGGATTGTAAATCTGGGCTGGAAATGTGTCAGGGCCGTTCTCATACACAAGTGTAGGTGCTCATTGGTGAGCCTGGAACGATATTTAGTTTTTATTATGTTCATTGTGGAGAAAGCTGCCTCACAGCTGTATGTGGAGCCAAACATGGTCGAGATGTGCAGGGCTACTTTCCTCAGATTTGGGAACGCTGTCTCAGACACCATTTGGAGCCAGAAAGGCAGGTTCAGTTCTCCCAAACTGCTCTTTCAGGGCCACATCTGCTTGGAGATCAACCAGCTGCATTTGAAGAGGCCCAGCATTTGCCCACCTGAGGTGCTGTGTGACTTCCTTTGAGAACCCTCTGACATCAGTGATGAGAAATGGGTTCTTTACATGGTGAGCTGCTGTCCAAAGCTGAAGCTATCAAAACGTTTGCTGAAGTTTTCAATCAGCTTATCAACAAAGTCAACAAAAGAGGACACATCTCCCCGAACCTGTTCCTTCACTGTTGGGAAGTGTGCTTAGTCTCCTTGCAGGAACACTTCAGGTTTCCTCTGAAAGCAGCGGACAGCTGTCATCGGTTCACAGATTGAATCGTCTTTGCCCTGCAGCTTCAAATTCAGTTCATTCAGGTGTGAAGTGATATCAACCAAAAAGGCCACAATATCCATGTTTTTCCCATCATTAAAAAAGAGAGAAAAGTTTGGTGCTTCCTGACTTTCCAGCTCTTCGTGCTTTGTCTCATAGTGGCGTTTGCTGGAAGAATGAGCACGTCTGCGTCGGTGCAGTCTTGAAAGTTCTATTTTCGGTCTTTACTTTTCTCGCTTTTGAAAGCGCCATCGTTGTTGTACCTCTTGTGACTCCCTGTATCGTTAATCGTCTCGCTTGTTATTCGCCTCTCACCGTCTCTTTCCTCTGTCGGTGTCTGCGATCACCTTGAATGCACAGATTTGATTGGCTGAGTAGCGTCACATGGGTGGCTTAACTCACACGCAATTGGTTTGTCTGTTCCCTGGTCTATTAATGCAAGGTAACGTTACCGCTTAAAATTGAATCGCCTCGTCAAAATTACAAGCATTTTAATATTTTGTTAAGTACAGGTCCGGGTCCGGGTCCGGCCATAGATGTTAGAACTACAGCAGAAACAAACATGTTTACAGCCTGAAACACATCTTTAGAATTCACCTGTTTAAATTGCATTAAGGCTTATTAGGGGCGTGGCCTCTTTGACAGGTGGATGGCGACACGGTCTTCACAGACTGTTGGTCTGAAGTGTTGTTTTTCACCTGTCTCGAGCAAAGACTATTGGATCATCTATCCATGGAGGAAAAATGAAAATATGAAGAGAAACAAAGAATTTGGGTCCATATTCTGCAGCAGCGACGCCGCTCCCACAGCTCTGACTCATGACCATCTGCCTGCATGTTGCAGAGAATCGCTCACCTCACCCTGCTGCCAGGACGAAGCTTTCATACAACCTGTGGATGCAGACTGACAGGCTACGAAATCTTCTCATAATATGAAATATATATTTAAAAAAACGAAGACAAAAATGTTCCTTTTCTAACTCAACATGCTTCAGCTGTGTGTAAAGAGTGATGAGGAGGAGCTACCCGTCTGTTCTCCACGTGCAGGGCGACGGCGACATTGTCCCAAACATAAAACACTCGTCGAATCAGCTGCTGAGCATCCACGTGGTTTCCATCAGGTCTGTGGGTCAGCTCGTAACTGTGGGAACAACGCACACGAGTGAGAGGCTGGGAAAGTGGAAACACGCCAAACTGTCAGGAAGCAGCTGTGAGAGGAGCCAACGCAAACTCACTGACACAAGGAATGAACTAAAAAAGCTACAGCTGTATTGGCAGGCAGGGAAAAAACAGACAAACCTAAACTGGGAAATGCTAAGCTGACGCACACAGACACACACTGACACACACACGCACACACAGACACACACTGACACACACACGCACACACAGACACAAGGGGGAAATACTAAATAATCAAGGAGCTAAACAGGGAACATAACTGCTGAGCACTAATGAACCCAGACATAACCCAAAATACAGAAACATCACAAGGACACAAAATGCTGCTGAGAAGGACCCAGAACCCTGAAACCTTCAGAACCTGCAGCTAAATGTCCACAGGACCGGATCCACGCTGACACCACGCTGCACCCACAGCTGCACCCACAGCTGCACCCACTGCTGCAGAAAGCAAAGACCTACACGAGCACATTTTTGGGATGAAGCTTCCATATCTCCATCTATCACATCAGGATGAAGAAGCAGGCAGACGGCATCAATGAGAGCAGTACACACTCTGCACATGCTCTGTGTCAACCGTTTACTGCTTACTCATTTATTTTATTTCTTTATTGGCATTTTTCTGCTAAGAGAAGCCAAACTGAGCTGTATTGCACCATGAAGATCATTGAACTGATTTCAGTAGATTTCCCTGTGTACACCGCCACAGTGGGTTGGTCCCAGTTTCACAGGATCTCGGTCAGCGTGTTGAACTGGTGCCTGATTACTGCAGACCTGCTGAAACAAGAAGCTCTTAGACCTGTGTGACAAAGTGAAGCAGGCCAAAGATCTCACACACGTCCTGCTGTGATGTAAAGAAACAGCTGAGTCAGTGACATCATCAGTCTGAAAGGGTCACTGGGACATTTCTAAGGCTGTGGGACTCCAGTGATCCACAGTGGGAGAAACACGCCAACCACAATTGCTCCAAAACCTCATTTATGACTCATCCAGGAGGTCAGAGAAGACCCCAGAACAACATTAAAGACCTGCGGGCCTCACTCGGCTCAGCTAAGGTCAGAGGTCATGATTCAACTGGGCAAAAATGGCATCCAGGCACTGCTGAGCGACAAGTTCACAAAGGCTCATCCCACATCTGCCAACAAGCACCTGGATGATCCCAGAGACTCCTGGGAAATATTCTGTGGACTGACGAGGCAGAAGCTGGAAGGTCTGAGTCCCGTCAGACTAACAGCGTTTCATAAAGATGGCGAGACCAGCGGGCTCTCCGTGGATCGAACAGGCGACGCAGATGGCGAAGAGAGAGGAAGCAAAAGCGAGGCTGCAGGGCTGGACTACTGGCAGAGCTGAGGAAGCAGCCACTCAAACCCTCGCTGCAGAGCCTCTACCTCACAAACGCCAGATCCATGGTACACGAGACAGACGATTCAGATATGCAGCTGCTGCCTGCTCATCTCAGAGACTTGGCTACGTACACAAACCCTGGATGCCGCGGTGCAGCTTGCAGGCCGCACGCTTCTGTTAATCTCGTTATACGTGTGTAATGAAATAAAGGCTTTCAACCTTACATACAGGACATTTGCACAATGAGTGAAACCAGCAGCCCCGTATGAACGAAGGGCTGAGAGGTCAGAGGTCAGCTCCTTGATTGCCCATTGTGCTGGTTAGCTAGCCAGTGCTGCTGGTTTCAGTCATCATGTCCTGTTTATAAGGTTGAAACCTGCAGTCAGCTGATGATGATGCGTTTCTCCCACTGAAAACGTCCAGATGAACAGAATCAACCTTTTGGGATTTACTTACCTGGATGACTGAGCATCCAGACATGTTTACCTGTGTGATTCTACCTGTGTGATTCTACCTGTGTGATTCTAACCTGTGTGATTCTTACCTGTGTGATTCTACCTGTGTGATTCTAACCTGTGTGATTCTACCTGTGTGATTCTAACCTGTGTGATTCTACCTGTGTGATTCTACCTGTGTGATTCTAACCCGTGTGATTCTACCTGTGTGATTCTAACCCGTGTGATTCTACCTGTGTGATTCTACCTGTGTGATTCTAACCCGTGTGATTCTACCTGTGTGATTCTTACCCGTGTGATTCTACCTGTGTGATTCTAACCTGTGTGATTCTAACCTGTGTGATTCTACCTGTGTGATTCTACCTGTGTGATTCTTACCCGTGTGATTCTACCTGTGTGATTCTAACCTGTGTGATTCTAACCTGTGTGATTCTACCTGTGTGATTCTACCTGTGTGATTCTTACCCGTGTGATTCTACCTGTGTGATTCTAACCCGTGTGATTCTACCTGTGTGATTCTACCTGTGTGATTCTAACCCGTGTGATTCTACCTGTGTGATTCTAACCTGTGTGATTCTAACTGTGTGATTCTACCTGTGTGATTCTAACCCGTGTGATTCTACCTGTGTGATTCTAACCTGTGTGATTCTAACCCGTGTGATTCTACCTGTGTGATTCTACCTGTGTGATTCTAACCCGTGTGATTCTACCTGTGTGATTCTACCTGTGTGATTCTAACCCGTGTGATTCTAACCCGTGTGATTCTACCTGTGTGATTCTAACCTGTGTGATTCTAACCCGTGTGATTCTAACCCGTGTGATTCTACCTGTGTGATTCTAACCTGTGTGATTCTAACCCGTGTGATTCTACCTGTGTGATTCTAACCCGTGTGATTCTACCCGTGTGATTCTAACCCGTGTGATTCTAACCCGTGTGATTCTACCTGTGTGATTCTAACCTGTGTGATTCTACCTGTGTGATTCTAACCTGTGTGATTCTACCTGTGTGATTCTTACCTGTGTGATTCTACCTGTGTGATTCTACCTGTGTGATTCTAACCTGTGTGATTCTACCTGTGTGATTCTACCTGTGTGATTCTAACCTGTGTGATTCTACCTGTGTGATTCTACCTGTGTGATTCTACCTGTGTGATTCTAACCCGTGTGATTCTAACCCGTGTGATTCTACCTGTGTGATTCTTACCTGTGTGATTCTACCTGTGTGATTCTTACCCGTGTGATTCTTACCCGTGTGATTCTAACCCGTGTGATTCTAACCCGTGTGATTCTTACCCGTGTGATTCTTACCCGTGTGATTCTAACCCGTGTGATTCTAACCCGTGTGATTCTTACCCGTGTGATTCTAACCCGTGTGATTCTTACCCGTGTGATTCTAACCCGTGTGATTCTTACCCGTGTGATTCTTACCCGTGTGATTCTAACCTGTGTGATTCTACCTGTGTGATTCTAACCTGTGTGATTCTGCCTGTGTGATTCTAACCTGTGTGATTCTAACCTGTGTGATTCTTACCTGTGTGATTCTAACCCGTGTGATTCTAACCTGTGTGATTCTAACCTGTGTGATTCTTACCTGTGTGATTCTAACCCGTGTGATTCTAACCTGTGTGATTCTAACCTGTGTGATTCTTACCTGTGTGATTCTAACCCGTGTGATTCTTACCTGTGTGATTCTAACCCGTGTGATTCTTACCCGTGTGATTCTTACCCGTGTGATTCTAACCTGTGTGATTCTACCTGTGTGATTCTAACCTGTGTGATTCTGCCTGTGTGATTCTTACCTGTGTGATTCTAACCTGTGTGATTCTAACCCGTGTGATTCTAACCCGTGTGATTCTTACCCGTGTGATTCTAACCTGTGTGATTCTACCTGTGTGATTCTAACCTGTGTGATTCTGCCTGTGTGATTCTTACCCGTGTGATTCTAACCTGTGTGATTCTTACCTGTGTGTCTTACACATGGCCTCCGGTCTCCAGATGAAGCGTCCGTCTCTATAAGCGCAGACGGCGTCCGGGTCATCACGAGGGAGCAACGGAAACCTTGAGAAGAGCAGCTGATTGGCCGGGCTGTGGACCAGCACAGAGTACTGCACTTCCTGTTTGTACAGGGAGGTCTTGAACACCCTCATGATGGGCGGAGCTCCGGAGCAAAACTGGAGATGATAGAAGCAGAAGACTCCACCTGTTACACACCTGCAGTCACTAACCTGGTGTGGTGGATTTGTGCACGGCTGTGGTTTTACAGTTTCCACTCATCACGGGCACAGCTCCTTCTGGACTTCTTTTCACGGGGTGGACGATCGCACAGCAGACGAGAGCAGGGTGCACATGTTTGAATTTATTTTAGATTTTCTCCGACCCACACGGGGTCAAACGAGTGCTGAGGTTTGAGAGCTTCACCTTCAGCTTTCACCGCTGTGGCCAAACGGCTCAGTCTGTGTCGTCTGACCATCGACTTGGTTGTTAATAACCCCTGAGACAGGACGGTGCATGCGGACATGAAGGGCACCAGGTGATGGAACAAAGGTAGTTTACCTGAGCTCTGAACACATTTCTTTCAAGGGTCAACGATCTCACCAGCGGCACATCTTAACATTAACTTCACAGCCACAGCACATGTCAACAGAAAATCCCCTGGTGGATCTAAACCCTCCTTAAATAGATGCAGACCACACCACCAGAAAGTTTGAGACCCCCTCCTAAATAGTGCACCTACAAATCAACATGTACAGTGAGATGCAGCGGCTAACACACGCCACATACATCTGACTACAAAGCAGTTAAATAAGACACAAACTAACTAAATCAATTCAAACTACAGACTCAGATTGCTCCCCCCCTCAGCTCTCATCCAATGGTTTATCCCACTGACGGTGGATAATTAGGGAATTCCCTCATCATGTGCACTCCAGCAATCTAGCCTTCAGGAAGTTGACCTCAAAAGACACAGTGGTTCGTGGACTTCAAAATAAAAGCACCCAGCACCCTCACATTAGGCCTTGTCACGTGAAAACACATTTCAGCAGCACTCATTAAAGACTCAGCTGAGTGTATGCGTACTCCTCATCCTGTGTGGATCAGAGATGATTTCAGATTCGTTTGTTAATGTCATTAAAGACGTCTGCTGCACAGTCGCCACCCTGTGAAAAAGCGGTTCAAAGAAATCCTTCACAGCCCAGAATGAGCCTGACATCCACGACCTGATGATGGAAGCTGCTGCCAGCAGCTGCGTGCCTCAGTTTACTGTCTTTGTTGTGCTTTGAATGTTTCATGTTTCTGTGTCTTTGTCATAAACTTGAATGATTTGGTGCCACAAAATTGAACTGACTTAGTTTTCTTTGACACAGTGTTGTGTCTTCCTGTGGTTCCATTAATCTGAACTCGTGTGCATGCTGAGTCTGTTTTAGTGTTTCCTGTTAATCACACGCAGTCTTTCTGCTTTACTCTCTCACTGAACTGTTGGGCCCGTGTGCTGACAGAGGAGTACCTGCTCGCTGTAGGCGGTCAGCACCTCCTGCAGGGGGAAGGTGAAGCGGTACGAGCCCAGCCTGGACTTCTCGCTGAAGGCCGGAGAGGAAGCGAACCTCCACAGGAAGCTCCGCTGCCTCGCGGCCTGCTCCTCCGTCCGGTTTGGGTAGGTCTCCTCTAGCAGCCTCGTCTCGGCCTCCTGGATCTCCTCGGGTCCCACAGCCAGACTCCACCACACCAGGACCTGCCTGTGAGGATCCCCGAAGCCGTCGTCCACCCTGATGCAACATAAGCCCCGTCGCTCCGTGTCGTGTTTGACACGGCTCACGTGGAACTCGGGTCGGGGGTACGGAGGGATGTCTCCACTGAAGATGTACTGGTTCTCCAACCCATACCTTTGAACTTCCTGTTTCAGATGATTCAGCCTGGAGTGCTTATAGTACAGGAAGTGCTCTAAACGTCCTCTCCTGTTTCTCTGTGTCCGCATGATCACAGGTCCATCCGAGTCAGAGTCTCTGTGGTGGAGCTGTTCCTGCAGACGCTCACGTCTGTCTCTCTGCTCCAACGAACGCTGCGAAGTCAAAAAGTCATCATCAGCGTCAAACTGAGGATTAGACGAGTCTGAGAAGCTCGACTGAGTCAAAAATCAGCAGCTGGACTGACGGTCGCACCTCTGCGGTGGTTTGGAGTACTGCAAAGTCATTTCCTGCCTGGTTGCAGTGTGTCCTACTCTCAGTGATCTCGCTGCTAACAGGTGCTTCTGTGTGTTTGTACGCACAATATCTCACTTCCTGTCTCGTTGTTTATCCCCTTGTTGATGTCTTTGAGCCTTTTTCCGTCTCCGTGTCCCTGTAGTGACTCCGTCTCTTCTTCAGGCCTCACCTCTTTTTGCTTTTATCATCGTTGTTTGCTCTTTTCCATCATGCCGAGTCTCTGCGTGGACTGTGTGTTGCTGGTGTTTTGTGTGTCCATGTTTGCTCTTTTTGTTCCTCGTTTCTGTCCTTTCACACACTTTTGTGTCTCTGTTTATTCTCAGTTACTCTTTGTGTTGTTGTGTTCAGTGTTTGTTCTTTGTCAGTCAGTTACTTTGTAGTGAATCTGTCGTGTTTCTATCACAAACACATTTTCTGTATGAGTTACCTCCATGAAGCACAGCAGCAGGGCAGGCCTGCCCCTTCAGCCCTCCGGTAGGTGGCGTGTTGGTGCCACATCCGGCATGAGTCACGGTGGACGAGTTTTCCTGCTGCACTTTCAGAGTTTCAGCGGATCCACGGAGTCAGCCCTGCGAGTCCGGCTCCCGGACACACCGCACATGCGCAGTAAACTTCCTGCGGCTGTCACAGCTGGAGTGTGACAGCTCGGTCCGGCTGTCACCTGAAGACTCCACGGTGCCGTGTCAGCTGCGCCTGTGGGCGTGGCCGGCTGCGATATGAACTCTGACCTGTAAACAGATAACAGCTCATGGCGCCGAGGAAACATGCTGTCACGTGACTATTCACCCCGTGTGAGGCGCCCCCTGCTGCAGAGGCAGGCACCCCACACACACACACACACACACACACACACACACGTGACTTTACAAAACGTGTAATAAAAATGTGAATGCATCGTGGTCAAACGACGTCACATACTAGACACCTGTAGCAGTGAGCGACCAGCTGTTCCCATCACGTGCTGTCGCAGTGACGCAGTGATGTCATCTAACTGCTTTGTTTAATAAAGATTTAAAGACCCGCCACTGTTTTTACACGCTTTAGGTTAAAGACTTTTATTTTGAAAGATGTAATCAACGGAAGTTATTAATGTTGTCAGCAAAGGAGCCCTGCCACTTCCGGTTAGATTAATCATTAAACTAAGTTAAATAGCACGTATGAAGTGTGTGTGACGTTGAAACGGTGAGAGGAGCTTTAGGTGAGGCGTGGAGCTGGAAAACTCTTTGTCCGGTTTAAAGCTCGTTTCCGGTCCCAGCTGCCGTCAGCCACGTCAGAGGACCGCACCTGTTCAGGTAAGACAGCCCCAGAACTCTGTCAAAGTTTAAAACTGATGTCATTCATGCAGCACACCAGACTCCGTTTAAAAAACGTCACGTTTAAAAATCCACACTCGGTAACACTGATCAATGCTGGCTCCGTGGACTCGGATGTTTCTCTGCAGACCAGACTCCGTTTAAAAAACGTCACATTTTACGGTACCTGAACCAGTGGCAGAGACTAATGCTGGCTTCCTGACGGCTCGTGAGGCCGATGACCTTCTCTGCAGTTCTGTATACACACTGCACCAAACTCCGTTTAAATTCTTCTCATTTTTAATACCCGCCTCAGTAACACAGGCTGATATTTGCCTGTGGACACAAACAGGGCACCAAACCACTGAAATATCTTTTGAAGTTAACTGATGTTGTAGCACCACAGTGCAAAAATCCCTCGTTGGAAGTAATCAATACGTGTCACAGCTTTAAAAAACGTCACAGACTAAAACATGTTTGGATTACAACCACAAACTAAGGAGCAATAGAAACGAATCCTAAAGACGAGCTTGTTTCCATCCTTTGCAGGTGGTGTTAGTCTCACCTGTCTGAGGCTTGAAGCTCTCCTGTCTCCAGGATGCTCCAGGGGCCGTACGGCGACCCGGACCGGGGCCGGCTCCTCATCCGGCTGCCCTTCAAGATATTCGCCGTGGTGACGGTTCTGCTGCCGGCGACCGGCTTCATCGCCTGCATCATCGTCTCCCTCATCTACCACTACGAGGACACGACGCACGCACACTGTAAGGTAAATGTGGAAGCACGCAGACGCCAGCAGGAAACACGTTTCTCCGCACAGACGTTAAAGAAGATCACTCAAAGTGTCTTTTATTTTGAAATTAGAAGCAGTAAAACATTCTAAATGTCTGTAATTCTTCATGAAACAGACAAAATGATGTCACTTCCACCTGGCGAGGGTCGTGACCTTTGTATCACCTTTGAATCGTAGTGTGGTGTTTGGTTTTAGTCGTCTCTTTAATCGGCAGCGTTTGTGTTTGACCTTCAGTTAAGTCAGTTTGATTTGCGCGGCGCCCAATCACAGCAACAGTCGCCTCAGCGCTTTAAATCATCAGGACGTACAATAAGACAAAGAAGACCGAGGAAACCCAGCAATCATAATCTCATCCGTATAGTGATAATAAAGGCATTCTATTCTATTCTATTCTATTCTATTCTATTCTGTATGACCCCCTATGAGCAGCACTTTGGCGACAGTGGGAAGGAAAAACTCCCTTTTAACAGGAAGAAACCTCAGACAGAACCAGGCTCAGAGAGGGGCGGGGCCTGTCAAGGAAATCTGGGCTTTAAACGCGTGTTAAACGTTCAGCACTTCCTGTTTTTAACGGCGTGCTGTAGCAGGAGAGGCGTTCACGGCGGAGTGACTTTCAGAGTTTCTTCTTCCAGGTATCCAACTACCTCCCGTCCATCAGCTCCTCCGTCGCCCACGTGCCGGAGCGCTACATTTGGCGTGTCTGCATCGGGCTGCACTCGGCGCCGCGGTACCTGATGTCCTTCGCGTACTTCAGCTTCTACCGTGGGCGCTTTAGCGGTCGGGAGCGGCTGCTGAGCGGGCTGGCGCTCCTCTGCAGCCTCGCCGAGAACACCGGCCTGCTGCTGCTCACATACGTGTCGTCCAAAGAAAACCACCGTGAGTACGCGGCGGTCAGCTGACCGTGAGCGTCAGACGTCTCTAATCTGAAACGTTGATGACTGTCTGTCTCCGCAGGTTACCATGACAATGGGTTCAGAGTGTTCACAGGGAGCTCGCTGGTGCACATGCTCATTACATGCCGGCTGTGGTACGTGATCAAGAGAAGCTTCGAGAGCGCAGAGGTAACTCGACCTCCGTCGGCTTCTGTGCAAACATCTGGTTTGCACGTGTCACCAGGAACAGAGATAAAGCAGCTGTGCATCCGTCACACGACGATTAAATCTGAAAGTTGGAGTAACGTTACACACGTCACTTTAAGTTCATCGCTCTCCTTTTATTATTTAATTGTAAACGATCTGCAGAGCTGTTAATCCCACGCTGTGTCCTTGTCAGGAGGACGTATCCTATCGTCGGAAGCTGCGTCTCTTCGTTTTAAACGCCGCCTGTTGTTTGGCTTCCTGCTTACTCTACAAACGCCACAACGACCGCTGTGAACCTGGAGGTAAGTCTGACTCGGTCACGTTTATAACCGGGTTCAGAGGGACTTCTGTCTGCAGGACGGTTCCAGTCTTTGAGACCAGAGGGAGCACCGTCCTCAGCCTCCCTGAGAACGTCTGTGTCAGACCGGGCTGCTCTGCGTGTTAGTTTGGGGTTTGTTAGGATTACAGGAGGCCTTTGCTGGGTTCCTCCGGGTGTCCTGTGGGTGGTGCATCAGCAGGATGGTGGGGTATCAGGACAGTTGACACGTGCTCCTGGTACAACAGCAGCGAGTGCTTGCTTCGTATTCCTGGTGTGTGTTGGACTCTCGCCCTCGCCTGCCCCTTTGCTCTCTACCCTCTCTATCTTGGATTTCGGCATACTACTCTTTATTTTCTTCATATTACGCTCATCGGGTGGCTGTGCATTATTAACACATGACCGGCAAACACTCCTGGACCTCCGTTTCTCCTATTCACATCGCTTCGATCGATGCCGCCCCACTACAGCCAGACTCCCCCACTGGCCCTCCCTGCCTACCCCGCAAAAAAAAAACGCATCGTGAAGGGAACAAAAACAAAACAGCCGGGCGAGCAGAAACCCCCAACATTTTTCTATTTGTATAAAAAAAATTTAAATTAAATAAAATTAAAAAAAAAAAAAAAGTGAGAAAAACAAAAACAACCTGTATAAGAAACGATACAGGAGACGTGGTAAAAGGAGTGGCTTTCGTGTGCGTATGAAGGCTTACCTTGAAGCACGGGCTACGGTTTACCCATATGCCTCTGGCAAAGGTGGAAAGTAACGAATTACATTTACTTGCGTTACTGTAATTGAGTAGTTTTTTTGTGTATTTGTACTTTTTAAAGTAATTTTTCAAGTCTGTAATTTTACTTTTACTTAAGTATATTTTTTTAAAAGTATTGTAGTTCGCTACGTTTTCAATCACACCCGTTACTGAGTAAATTAAAAATAAAAAAAAAACATTGCGCTTCGGAAATACTGCAGGGAATGATGGGTAGTAGAACAAATTGGCGCTAAGGTCACGTTAAAGATGGAGTCTGACATCGGTGTTACGGATCCAGCGAAAAAAGAAGCCCCGTCGAATTCTGCTGACCCTGAACTCGAAGAAACGGATGTGAACCCCTGGCAGTATTTAAGGGACCATTTCAGCTTCAAGTGCAAGAAAGGCAACAGGTTTATTATGCAGTGTAAGCTGTGTTTGCCCAGAGAGGCCGAGTTAGCAGCTTTTAAAAATTCCACATCAAACCTGCGCAAGCATGTAGAGGTAAGTTAAATGAAACTTGTACATTTATTTTAGCAAAAAGGCTGTGCTCAAGTTAATCACATTAAGTTAAGACATAAGCTGTTATTGGGCACGTTGTTGTCCACGCAATATTTTTACTTGATTGCCAAAAGAAAGTGTGTTCACTTTTCCTGTTTGTTAATAATAATAATTTATTTAAAAAAAAATTAGTTAAATTAGACAGAAGACAGAAGCGGCTACTTTCTTACTTAAGCCACATATGTTCACACTGCAGGCAACAGAATAACATGTGCTTGTGCAGAGGTGTTTTTTCTGTTCTCAAACTGATCTCCCTGTTGGAGCTCAGTCTGGAGGGACTTATTTTTTTCTCCTCATCTTTCCTCACGTGGTGCGTTTTCCATCGTTATACCTCTCTGACCTTCTTCCCCATGTGATGTTTGTGTAATGTATGTATGGTCGGAGGGTAAGATGACGCTGGCAAAGGTCGGCAACCTTAACCCAATTTCCTTCGGGGTCAACCTTCAGATCAATAAAGTTTTATTGAATTGAATTGAATTGCTCCTCAAAATGAACAGAGCAGGGCCAAGTTTAAAAAATGAAAACACATTTTTATAGCAGCTGCCGTACAGCTCAATTCAGTACTTGTTCTCTTATTTGACAGTTTAAAACACATTCACATGTAAAAGAATTATATGGTTTTGACAGTTTGGTTGGTTTGGTGACCATTATCCATTTTGATGTATAGACTTGCAGTTTAACTGCCACTGCGCTTTAATTTGTAAAGTTTTTCTTTTAATTAAAAAACAACTACTTTGAGATGTATCCCACTGTCTTTTTTGCCCTACTCAGAAGAGGCTGTCCTCCTGCTGACAGAAAAGGAACTATGTAACTTTTACTCTGAGTAAATTTTAAATGAGCTACTTTTTACTTGAGTAAATTTTTAGACAGGTAATTTTACTTGTACTTGAGTAAAATTTCAGCAAAGTAATAGTACTTTTACTTGAGTAAAATATTTTAGTACTCTTTCCACCTCTGGCCTCTGGGGACTTGCCACGCTCTTTCCCTTTCTCCGGTGATCGCCCCGCTGCTAAACTGCTTCGCCCTGGTGGGTCACTTCCCTTTTCAGAGCTTCTCCCCCCAGATTGTGTCTTTTTTAGCTCCCCGAGGCTTTGGTCTCTAAATGTAAAGACAAAGTCCGACAGCTACCCTCTCCTTCCTACCTCAGCTACGAGGCTCAACTTCTGGAGATGACCGCCTCGTGAACTTCTCTGTTTGTTGTGGTTTACCGGCCAACTTAAATATAATAAGACTTTTATTCACGAATTTGCTGACCTTCTTGGTTCAGTTATTTTTAAATATGACTGTGTGCTTATTGTTGGTGATTTTAACCTTAATATCTGCTGTAACGATGATCCGTTAGCCAAAGACTTCCTTGCATTAATGGACTCTTTTAATCTTGTCCAGTAGGTTAACCAACCAACCCACGCCAGGGGCCACACCCTCGATCTGTTTTTCATATGGCTTGGACATTAGCATTAAGGATATAAGCAATGTTGGGATTTCTGATCACTTTCCTGTTATCTTTGATGTTAACTTCTGTACTTCTGAACTTCACCCTGAGTCTCTCCTACACGTATAATTAATTCTGGAACTGTGGAGAATTTTTCAACGTCTTTTCAGAAACTTGCCTCCTCCATTCCTGACTGTTCCCTCTCTTCCACGTGCCTTGCGACGTGTGTGTGCCTCCGGGATGAGAGAAGATGGAAGAAAGATAGACTCCAGGTTTCTTATGATATCCTGCGTGCCAGCCGGTTGCAATTTCAAATTGCTGCTAAAATGGCCAAAGTTGCCTTCTTATCTAAAGTTATTCTTGCTCATGGTCACAACCCCCGATCCCTCTTTAATGTTTTCAGTTCATTGGTTAACCCCTGTCCTGAAAAGCCACTGGCGTGCTCTCCTGCTCTCTGTGAAAACTTTTTAACTCATTTTATTCATAAAGTTCTACATCTTAAGTCCTCGCTCCCCTCAGTGTCGAGTTTTATTCCCACCCCTGGTTGTTCATCATCATTTCAACAGTTTGAGCCTGTGTCACTCCATACCCTCAAGCGACTCATTGACCAATCAGAGAACACCTCTCCTGCCTACGATTTCCTTCCATCTCGTATAGCTAAGGATTGCTTCGGCGTAACTGGACCCAGCATCCTCTCTAATGAATATATCCCTACTTGCAGGCTCTGTTCCTTCAGCCTTCAAACACGCTGTTGTCCAGCCCGTTCTTAAAAAAGGAACCTTGATCATAACGATCTCGGGAACTACAGGCCGATCTCTAAGCTTCCATTCCTGTCCAAAATCCTGGAGAGGATCGTTCTTTCACAACTCCAGCCGTATTTGGATGTGAATGCCATTAATGATAAATTTTAGTCATAGCACTGAAACGGCCTTGCTCAGAGTCTTGAATGATCTCCTGATTGCTGACTCTGGACGCTCTTCAGTCTTGGTCCTACTAGATCTATCCCCGGCCTTTGATATGGTGAATCATAACATCCTATTAGCGAGGCTTGAACACAGAGTTTGCATTGGAGGTGCCGCCCTAGATGGGTTTAAGTGATACCTCTCTAACAGGTCCTTCCTCAAGGATCTGTCCTTGGCCCCCTGCTCTTCTCACTGTATCTGCTCCCCTTAGGCGCAATCTTTGAGAAGTACAACATCGCACACCATTGTTATGCCGATGACATACAGATGTATTTCGAATTAACTGATGATCCCGCCATGTCTTTGCACGGTTTTCGTGAGTGCATGCGTGAGGTCAAAGATTGGCTCGCAGCTGACTCTCTTATCCTAAACGACAGCAGAGTCCCCCGTGGCCAACTCCGTGACGCCCTCGGTTCCTTGGATAGTTTCCTCACCGACACTGTTGGTGACCTGGGGGTGTTTCTGGATAGCTCTTTTAAATTCAACAAACAAGTGTCTTCTGTTGTCAAATCTTGCTTCTGTTAATTGCGTCTTATTAGCAAGGCCAGACATTATGTCTCGCATAGGGACCTGGAAAGCTTATCCACGGCTTTGTGACATCTAGGTTGGATTATTGCAGCTCCCTTTACTTCGGTCTTACCTCTACTCTCCTCCATAGACTGCAAATTCAGAACGCGGCTGCTCGTCTCCTCACTGGTGGTGGGCGGCGTGTCTCTATCAGCCCTGTCCTTGCCGACCTGCATTGGCTTCCCGTTAAGCATCGCATTCAATTCAAAATCCTGCTGCTCACCTTCTGAATCATTAACAAAACAGCACCAAGCTGCCTCACTGAGCTACTTAGATCACACACCCCTACTAGAGCACTAAGATCATCTTCCCAGTCACTCTCGGTGCTGCCGAGATCCCGGCTGAAGACTAGAGGTGACCGAGCGTTTGCCTCGGCTGCAGCCGATCTATGGAATAACCCCCCCCCCCCCCCCCCCCCCCCACACACACACACACACACACACCCCACACACACACCACACACACACACACACACACCCCACACACACACCACACACACACACCCCACACACACACACACACACCACACACACACACACACACACACACACACCCCACACACACACACACACCCCACACACACACACACACACACACCCATCGCTGTCCGCGAGTCTGATTCCATTCAATCCTTCAAACCGCGGTTAAAAACCACTTATTTAGCCTTTTCTACCAGTTAATGCTTGTTGGTCAGTTAGTTTAATTCTTATTTCTATCTTTGGTCCATTCTTAACTACTTTTAATCATTTTTAATTTTTTATCCTTTACACATATTGTTCTTTTATGCTTTTATATGCATTTCTTTGGCTTCTGTGTTTTTAATGCCATTTAACCTGCTACCATGTTGGTACTTTGCCACAGCTTCATCCTCCCTGTTACCGATCTTACTCTTTTGCATGTTAAGCACTTTGGTGCACCACTGGTTTATAAATGTGCTGTATAAATAAAGTTTGTTGTTGTTGTTTGCCTGGGCTGCTGTTTGTCACCTCATCATTCTTATGGACACAATTTCTAGGCAGAGCCACGGACTGGAAGATCTCAGCGTCTCTGCTTGTTTGCAGATTATCAGGCTGTGAACCGAAGTTTGATTTGATTGTGAAGCAGTGGAAACGATAATCAGCACCTCCGAGCCCATGGGTGGAGAGCCTGTTCTGGTTTGGGGAGTATCTCGGGGGTTTGTTCACAAGTGAGGGGAAACTGTCTCCATATGTTAATGTGTTTAGGTGGAGAAAGAGCTGAGTGTGAAAGTAAAGCCGTCACATTCAGTCTATGTCCTCACACTCAGCTGCGACCCCGAGCTCTGGGTGATGAGTCACTGCTCTTCCACAGGCGCGAGTTAAGCTGGGCGCACACTGTGTGTCGCGTTATTCAGCTCCTGCTCAAACTGCACGATTGATTCGCAGGGGTTAGAAGGTCGTAGGTCACGATGCTCTGATGCGACCTGGGTGCGCACACTGTGCGTCCATAACATGAAGCTTATAACACAAGATCTGTCCCTCTCTGTCTTTCACTCACACAGACACACACACCACCATCAGCTTTGCTAAATTGCTGATGAAAAACATTGAGCAGGCCATTCTTTCCACGGTCGTTGTGGTCGTGATGATTTTGTGAGGCCACATCAAAAAGGCTCGAATGAGCCAAAGTTCTACAAGTTGTGCCTCCATCGCTTGTGTCCAGATCACACGCTGCACCGCTGCTCCGTGTTTTCACTTTCATCTCTGTGTTTGCGCGTGAGCAGTGTGAGAGGCTGCGGTGACGCCCTCACGACGGCCGACGGGATTTCAAACAGGTTTGATTTTCTTACAACCAAGCGACTGATGATCGGGAGCTGGTCGTGGGGTGTTAATCGCTTCTCGTTACCCCACATATACTACACGATGAAGGTGAAACTGGGGCCGATCCCCAAAACGGTCGCACAACTGAAAAATCGTCTCAAAATGGGCCAAAACTCGCTCAGTGCATGCCCAGCATTAGAGAGTTCACATATTTCATTATGATGCTTAAAGGTGCCTCCTGGAGGAGGTGTTTTGAACATCTCCTACCAGAGGGAGGTCGTGAATCAGACCCAGAACAATCTGGACATCAAGTCTTTCAGCTGGTATCCATGGAGACGCACTCTGGTCTCTGCTGCAGACGAGCAGGTGTTTGGTTGGTTCAGTCGCTTGTTTGCTCGCGGATGCGTTGTCCAGCCTGGCCCAAACTTCTCATTGATAGCAGTCTCAGCCTGAGCACAGTTTAGACATCACCAGGAAGTGCCATCACTTACACTTTGATGCAGCGCTGCAGACCGGAGCGACCTTCGTCTGGAAGCCTCACGGAGACGGTGTGAAAACTGATTCTTCATCGTTGCTGTAACTCGGATACACTGACCTGTCTGCTCTGTCTCTCCAGTCTACACCTTGTTCGCCTTCATCGAGTACCTGATGGTCTTCTCCAACATCGCCTTCCACTTTACGGCTTTCTGGGACTTTGGCAGCAAAGAGCTGATCGTGGCCACGCCGCTGATACGACACTGAGCTCCGCCCAGAGAGAGAGTTCTTCTTCTATCGTTGCTTTTAAACACCTGGGTTTAAAGTCTGAACTGTGTCAGTGCAGTGAGGCCTGCGTCCATCTTCTGTTTGCAAGCTGCTGGAGCGTTTTTAATGCAGTTATCTGAACAATCATACGGCTGCTGTGCGGTTAGTGCACCACCAGAAGAAGAAGTCTGAGCTCCAGCAGCTTCTCAGAGAAACTAATGTGAAGCTGAGATCCAGCAAAACAAATAAAAACCTTCTTACAACTGAAAATAAAATCAAAGTTTGTTAAATGTTATATATTACAAATGTTATAGCTGGGAGTCGTTGTCCTGTTACGTCAGCTTTTAAAACCTTTTTTTAAATGTTTCTTACATATTATTCAATTTTTCTGTGTTTACAGAGTTTTTACTCCGTCACTGTGACACACTGCTTTAAACACCTGTCTCTGTTTCTCTGATAAATTCATGTTCTGCTCCTTAATTAAACCGAAACACTGAACTGTGGGTTTATGGCTGCTCTTCATCTTTATTGTCCACTGACACAGTGTGATAGAATACAATAGAATAGAATAGAACAGCCCTTTATTGTCATTGTACATGTACAACAAGCTTCTGAGAGCTCCACGCCACTGTGCAGGAGTAAAAACAGAATATAAACACTAAAGACATCAGGAATAAACTGCAAACAGGAGAGAGACGTAGAGTCAAGGGCAGACAAGAGAAAGGCGGGGTGGGCGGGGTCACCTGTGATGGTTCACAGACAGGAGGAGCCGGTGATGGCCTCCAGGGTTAGCAGTGATGTTTTGGGTGGTGTTAATGACCCTCGGTGCAGCCTTGCTGTTCTCAGTTGAGGCCCCTGAGTACCAACACCAGGCAGGAGGAGAGCATGCTCTCCACTGAGGAGGGGAGAAGGTCAGCAGCAGCTCCTGGTCCAGGTTCTTCTTCCTCAGGACACGGAGGAGGGGCAGCTGCTGCTGGGCCTTCTTTACCAGGGTGATGGTGGTGTGGGTCCAGGTGAGATCAGCAGAGATGTGGGTGCATAGAAACCTGAAGGTGGAGACAGATTAACCTGTTCTTCAGTTATAGTGAGAGGGGAGTGGAGCTGCCTGTGCCTCCTGAAGTCCATTATCAGATGTTCAGCTTCAGATTACTTTCTGAGCGCCGGTGGGACATGTTCTCTACCTCCACCCTGTACGCTGTGTCATCTCCATCAGAGATGGGCCCAACCACGGTGGTGTCATCCTTATACTGGACGGAGACGTTGGGTGGGTGACAGCTGCAGGCGACAGGAAGACTTTTATTCTGAAGGACGTGGTCACCGGAAGTAGTAGTTTGTTGCCGTTACCGGAGCGTGTCTGTGTCCTCCGGTGAAATAACCGGTAAACTGTATTATAAACAGCGTAGAAAGTGTGCGCGCGACATTAAACGGGTGAGAGCAGCTTCGCAGCAGCCGTGTGGCGGGAAACGGACGCTGTTACAGGTGTGGAGCGGCGCTTCCGTCACAGCCACGGAAGTTGCTAGCTGCTGCGATTAGCTGGGCTGACAGGATTAGCTCCGGGGCTGAGGACACCGGCGGGGGGCTCGATGGCAGCGAGGAGGAGCGAGCCCGGGGAGCCGTGAAGGTGAGTCTTGTCACCCGGCCTACCTGCTCACAGCCGCACGTCTGCCACGTCAGAGGACTGCGTCACCTGTACAGGTGAACAGGGACGTGTTCAGAGCGCAGACACGAGTAACGGGACCGAACTTTTTACGTAATGTTTCTGTGCTGTGGGTGAATTTCTCTGCAGAACAACAAAGAAACAGTTTTAAATTGTTCTCCGTGACCGCACCTGTGCAGGTGACCTTTAACCCCCCGCTCGTCAGCACAGACACAGCTCAAAGTGCAGTGAGAACATTTACATGTGTCGATGACCTGACCTGTGCTGCCTGGTTTAAACATGGTGAATATTCAGTTTTCAGTAAACTGCAGTGCACGGTGTGATCCAGACCAGCTGGTGAATTATCCCCATAACCTCAGAGGCTGTGCAGGCTCAGAGGCTCCTGTGTGTTTTAGGTGTCAGCGAACAAACAGCAGAAACCACAGATAGCTCTTAAATGTTCAACCTCGGTGACATCACCACAGCGGGAAAGCTCCTGGTGTGTTTACCTGTTTATGGCTCCACCCCCCCAGGATGCTCCAGGGGCCGTACAGCAGCCTGGACCGGGACCGGCTCCTCATCCGGCTGCCGTTCAAAAGCTTCGCCGTGGGGACGGTTCTGCTGCCGGTGACCGGCTTCATCGCCTGCATCTTCATCTCCCTCTGGTACCACTATGAGGACGCGACGTACACGCACTGTAAGGTGAGTGCTGATGGCGAAGGACACGTCAGCAGGAAGCTGCTGATTTATTGAAACCACAGCCAGCTGATGAGTCAAAATGTGCATTTCAGGCTTTTCAGACTCGCGCTGAACGTCTGGGTAAAGCATTACCTGGTGGCGGTGCGGTGATGACGCTCCCACGCCACACCTCAGCCTCAGGTGTCATCAGGCCCCGCCCACCTGATTCACCTGAAGTCATTTTTCTTCCAGGTGTCCAACTACCTCCCGTCCATCAGCTCCGCCATCAGCGGTGTGCCGGAGCGCTACATCTGGCGCGGCTGCATCGGGCTCCACTCGGCGCCGCGGTACCTGGTGGCCTTCGCCTACTTCAGCTTCTACCGCAGCCGCTTCGCCAACAGGCTGCCGGAGCTGCTGCTGAGCGGGCTGGCGCTCCTCTGCAGCCTCGCCGAGAACACCGGCCTGGTGATGCTCACGTACGTGTCGTCCACGGAAACCTACAGTGAGTACGGCGCGGTCAGCTGACCCAGGTCCTCCAATCAGGAGTTAGCCCTTCAGACGTGCTGACGGCCGTTTGTCTCCACAGGTGTTCATAAGTACGGGTTCGTCACGTTCATAGGGAGCTCGCTGGTGCACATGCTCATTACGTGCTGGCTGTGGTACGTCATCAAGAGACACTACGTGAGCCCAGAGGTAACCCGCCCTGTCAGCGTGCTGTGCGACCACAAACTTCAGTCGTTTGTCTCGTTTAGTCGTAACAGATGAGCTTCAGTCAGCTCAGGCTCAGTGTTAGTTTCCTTCACCAGCTGTTTGGGAGAAACGTAATAAATTAGTTTAAAAGGCCTTCAAAGCTTTCTGTAGACAAACTGCTCGATCAGTCGGTCGCGGCGAGTTCAGGATGTCCTGATGTTACAAAGCTCTGTGAGAGGATCAGTCTGTAAATGTTTATGAGGGTTTTGTTCAGGTCTTTGAAGAGTTCTTGTGGTACTTGAAGGCATCATGAGGGTTCCCATCGTGCTGTGAGCGTCCACGTCTGTGGAGGATTTCAGATCCTGACGGTGGTTCATGTTGTTCCTGTTGGGGTTCAGGTGACGCTGGGGCAGGTTTGTTTCTTCTAGGCATGATTGAAGGACTCAAACACTTCTGAGTCCTTGAGGAGGATTTTGGATTACTAGTAGGTCCTACTGGTACTTCTACCTCTGCATTGCAATTGCACACACCTGCTGCTATATATTTTTAGTATTTCTTTTAGCACTATTTATATTATTATATTACTATTACTGCTGCTATAGTCTTATGCTGCATTAAAACAAAAACCCCTACCAACCACAACCTGGGACTACCTCAAGTAGACTAGTATACTATTTTCCAGGGAACACTGTTGGAACACTTTATTTTATTTATTTTTAGGTCTGTCTATCCTGTTACCTATTCAATATTACCTTATTGTTAGGGCTGTTTTTGTTGTGCATCTGCACTTATTGTTGTCAATGTCTACACATGGGACAGTGTGAAACGTAATTTCAATTCCTTTGTATGGCAAGTACATTTGAAGAAATTGACAAATAAAGTTTTCTTCTTCTTCTTCTACTTTGTCACTATGGTGGTTAAGTGAATTTCTGAGGAGGATCACATGATTCTGGTGGACGTTGTTGAGGACGAAGGATCAGGTTCTGTCTCTGCTTGAGGTGGTCAGGTGGTTCAGGAGGTGGTTTTGGTGCTGCTGGTGAGGCTCCACATGTACCTCAGAGCATTCCTGTTGTTGTTTTGAGGAGGATGTAAGGACACGCCCGTAGGCTCTGTGAGAACGTGATGTAGCTCTAGAAACACTAACACATCCCAGCTGTGGGTGTGGAGCTCTTTCAGGAGTGTTTGCTCCTCCGTTCTGAGGTTCTGTGCAGGTTTGGAGGCCTTCTTTGTTCCAGGAGTCCTAGAAGAAGATCTGGGGTTGGTCCTGTCAGCACCTGAGGCAGTTCTAGGAGTGAGTCCTCCTGCAGCCAGTCCCGACTTTAGTGAACCTGCTGAGATGTGCTTGTAAGGCTTATTATGGTCTGCAGAACCTTCTAGCATTTCTTCTGTTTTGGTCGCCCATGCTGGTGACCTCTGTGTGCATGAAGGGCTTTGTAGCGTCTTTCTGAAAGCCTGTTGGTGCTCAGGGAGAGTTTTGGGATACTTGGTGGGTTCCTTCGGTTCTCGCGGTGGTTCTGTGGTTCCTCGTGAGCTTCAGGGCTCTGCAGGACAGTTTGGTGTTTAACGTCTCACCAGTAACGTCCACCACTGGAGCCAGTTTGCCTCTTTGTCTTTCATTTCTTTGGTAGTTTTCCATAAATCTGATGTTGATTTTGCTCTCTGTCCGTCTCAGGAAGTGACATCATATCGCTGGAAGCTGCGTCTCTTCCTGTTCAACATCAGCTGCTGTGTGATCGCCGCCTACTTCTTCAGACGCCACAACAAATACTGTGAAGCAGGAAGTAAGTGCCGCTCTGCTCTGTGCTGCTGCTCTCGGTGTCTCACGCCGTCTCCGTGTCTCACGCCGTCTCCGTCTCTCCTCCAGTCTACTCCCTGTTTGCCGCCTTCGAGTACCTGGTGGTCTTCTCCAACATGGCCTTCCACATGACGGCCTTCTGGGACTTCGGGAGCAAAGAGGTGACCGTGGCCACGCCGCCGGAGGACAAACGATACTGAGCAGGAGGGGGCGGGGCGTTTCTACCATTTCTGAACTCAAGAGCAGAGAGAGGAGTCTGAAGACATCATTCCAACGACACCCTGACCTTCGGAGCGGGACGGCGTGATGGAGACGTGGACCAGAGTGCTTCTTCTTCTGTTGTTTCTCTAGTGCGCCTGTGTCTTTGAATCATCAGAAATGATGCGTATTGATGATGTCATTGATGATCAGCCCGCTGTGATGATGTCACACTTGTTTGTTTACAGAAACAGCTGATCAGGGTTTTAATG
Source organism: Perissodus microlepis (assembly GCF_051167445.1). Lineage (NCBI taxonomy): Eukaryota > Metazoa > Chordata > Actinopteri > Cichliformes > Cichlidae > Perissodus > Perissodus microlepis. The sequence continues at coordinate 33,117,011 of NC_140470.1, read as the reverse complement.
GTTTTATTTCCACACAGATAAAAACCATCAGAGACTAAATAAATGTGATGATGATGATTTCATGGTGGTGTTCTTCATCCTCGTCACCTGACGTGTTTAGTTTATAAAAACAAGAAAAGCTTTTCCAAAGTGGACGATGAATAAACGCTGAAGGAGAAAGTGTTGGAAATGTAAAGTAAAGAAATAAAAATGAACCTTTGAGTAAAGAACAAAATGTTTTGACAGAAATCAGAGAGGCTGAGACGGTCTGAGCATGTGCAGAGGATGGAGGCGGAGCTGCCGGGCGGGGGGAGGTCCTCAGAGGAGGTTCATGGCTGCAGTGTTTGTAGCTTAAACAATCCTGCAGCACGTTACTGGCAGCACACAGGAAATCGTTTTAGTTCCACAGGACGTGAAAGCTGCGCGCTGGTTGGAGGCTAACAGACTTACATTAATGTTCGCTAACTAGTGACAGAATCACTGAGAGGAAAACACTGACACAATCACACTGACGTGTGTTTCTGTGTCATGATCAAAGTGCTTCCTGATGAGTCCAGGGTCCTGTGACTCTGACCCCTGGAAGGACAGAGGTCATCGCGCCATGTCACACTGGTTATAATACATTCTTCTCTCATAAGTGAACACAGTGGAGTGGACAACTCACTGCTGCAGCTCTACAGTGAGCCTCTCACACTGATGTTGAGTTTCACTGTCATTTTCCTCTGAGGTATCGATTCTGTCACTAGTTAGCCTGAGTCTGTTAGCCACAACCAACCAATCACATGTTCACGTTTGACAGATGGATCTATGAACATGTTTTAAAGCTTTATGCACTGATTTGTTAAACCCAGCTTCACAGACAGTTACAGCTGTGTCAGTGAGGGACATTAGCCTTTGTGTTCAGCGTTTCATGTCCCCTTTAATATAGTAGATATTTATTTAACCATAGAGGTAATAATATCTGTAATTCAGTTCAATTTTATTTATACAGCACCAATCACAACAGTCGCCTCAAGGTGCTTTATATTGTAAGGTATATCGTACAATAATAGTGTGGCGGGGCGTTGCCTGCGGGGCCGTGCAGGGAAGGCGGACGCACCTGCACGGCGTCTGCAATCACGCCCCGCCAACTTAAATATTATACTGGGTCTTGTGGTTGTTATGTTGAGCTGGCAGTGGGAGAGCTGCAGCCCTGGGTGTGGATGTACAGCAACCGTAAAAGTGTTAATTAAGTATTAATTATAATTATTATTAAATATGTATTAAAGTATTAATTAATTAAGTATGCTGCAAAGCATGAACGTGCACCCGGGTCTGCCGTGGTCATTCACAGTGGTGCCGAAACCCAGGACGGGAGGCACGGCAGACCCAGGAGTGGGCCAGCAGAGGGAGGAGCCGGTGCAAATGTTGGCCGAGCTGGCGGCCACGCAGCAGGAGCAAGTGGCAGTGTGGCACCGCCGGGGGGAAGAGCTGCAGGACCAGACTGAACGCCACCTGCAGGATGGAGTATGTGGCGGCGCTGATCCAGTCCGCCACCACCCCCACCGGAGCTCCCCAATGGTGCTGGGGTGTGTTGCGTTTGTTCAGAATCTGAGAGAGCAATCAGACAAAGAGTCACAATCTCCGTTTTGCAGCTTTTATTTCAGCACGCGTGGGAAGCACTCTGTACCAAATACAGCAGTCAACTTCAACAAAATACAGTCAGTGCACAGTTTATGTAGTCAGGGTTATCGCCCCTTCTTGCGATAAGGCAGTTTATTCAACATGCACTTACTGGAAAAATATCAGATCATTTCTCAGAACTTATATTCACATTCCACCACGTACGTTACTTGATGTTCTTTTCGGCCTTCCAGGCGCTATCTGTCTCAAGGTCTAACCGCTCCCTATCTACCCGAGCATGTTTCTCACGCTGTGTGTGTGAGTGTCATTCCTCTCTTAGTTTCTTTGTTGTTGTGCAGGCTCTTTTGCAGTTGTCAGCAAACTCTATTCTAACTCAACTTCTACTTCTAGTTTATCTTATCTTATTCTGTGTCTAAAGAAAATGTGTAGAAAACTTGTATGTGTCAGCGTGTAGTCAATCTCTTATTCTGTCCCTTTTCTCCAATCGATCACCTGGACAGTCGCGCCTGCTGAAGCTTGTGACCCTCCCACCCTGGACTAGAATACATTCTTTAATTTGCAGCCTTTTGTGTACAATAAATCAGAGTAAAAACCTGTGAAGGAAATCATGTTATTCTTCCACAGGTGGAGAAGATCCGGTCTGTTCAGGCGCCCGTGCTGGCCCCCAGGTTGCAACCAGCCAGGACGCAGTCTGCCACCGCACTCATCCCTACTCCGCGGGTGGGGGCGGCTTTTACATGGCCAGGGCCTGCGCCTGTTCCTGCTCCCCGGAGGAGGGCCACAGAGCAACCACTGGGTCCACCACCACCAGCTCACCCACCTGCTCAGCCCGAGCGGGAGGTCAGCGCGCGGAGAGCACGGGAGGGACCTGCCAAGCCGTCGCTGGAGGAGGAGGCGAAGTGCGAGGGTCCGTGCCTGCTGGGTGAGTAGGAGGAGAAGGAGGAGGAGCTGCACGAGGGTTCGCGCCTGCTTGTGGAGGGGGCGCACGAGATTCCACGCCTGATGGAGGTGGAGGAGCAGCTCCAGCCGGGAGTGGCGGCGGAGGAGGTGCCGTGTGAGGGGCTGCTTCAGCTGGGAGCGGCGGCAGAGGAGGAGCCCGAGGTTCCCGTGCCAGAGGAGCCTGCTCGGCTGGAGGGCGAGCTGTGTGACGGCCCCGCCAAGTCTGAGTGCGGCATGCTGGCCAGACTGGCCTCATCTCCACCAGAGGCCGGCGAGCCAATTGATCCTATGTTGGCCCAGCCACCTGTGAGCCGTGACCACCTGCCACGCGGCCGACCTCCGGACCAGCTTCGCCAGCGTCGCTGGAGCCACCACCTGAACTCACAACTCCCCGTCGCTTGGCCGGGGCCCGGGGGCGCCAACGGTCCGGGCTGATCCCCTCTCCCGCTCGCGGGGGGAGTAGGTTCGGCCGGATGGCTCCCCGGCCTCAGTCGGGCGATGGGGGCATGTGGCGGGGCGTTGACTGCGGTGCCATGCAGGGAAGGCGGACGCACCTCCGTCAAGAGCCAAGAAAGAAACTCGACCCTTCTTGAGGAACTGTTAGAAGACCTTTCAGGAGGAAACAGAGAAGGTCCGGGGGGACTTAATCCCACTTATTAGTACATTATCATCTAACAGTAGATATTTTAATAGACACATGAAGAGTAATTTTGATGACGTAATGGGTCAGGCAGGTATTATCCCAAATTCGAGGGTTATTTTAGCTTACCAGAGGAATAAAAATGTATTTGACCTGTTAATAAGGGCACAACTTCCATGGTTACAACCTAACAAACCGAAGTCAATATGACAAAGATTGGGTTTGTTAGGAATTCAAAGGACAGAAACATTAGTACAATTACACAAAATTTCAGCCCAAACGAAGAACTATGTTTATGTTATTTTCTGTTCAAAGTGTGGAATGAAGTACATGAGTGAAACTGGAAACGACTTGTATTTTTGATTTTATCAGGAAGGAACATGATACACCATTAGTGGCACATTTTCTTAAGCATGGCTGGGATTCGCTGACAACTCACAATGGTCACAGATATAACTTTAATCCCGACAAAAGTAATAAATAAAAATTCTATAAATCTTAAGCAATGAAAGTCAGACACTGCTTTTCAAACATGCTTCAACTGAATTATTTAAAAAATAAATGCATGAAACAGGCCTGGACAAAAATGATGGTACCCCTAGAAAAGAATGAAAATAATGTGACCAAAGGGACACGTTAATCCAAGGTGTGTCCACTAATCAGCATCACAGGTGTCTACAATCTTGTAATCAGTCAGTGGGCCTATATATAGGACTCCAGGTAGTCACTGAGTTGTTTGGTGACATGGTGAGTACCACACTCAACATGGACCAGAAGAAGCAAAGGAAAGAGTTGTCTCAGGAGAGTAGAAAGAAAATCATAAGCAAGCACGTTAGAGGTAAAGGCTAGAAGACCCTCTCCAAGCAGCTAGATGTTCCTGTGACTGCAGTTGCACATGTTATTCAGAAATTTAAGATCCATGGGACTGTAGCCAACCTCCCTGGACGTGGCCACAGGAGGAAAATTGATGACAGATCAAAGAGACGGATAATCCAAATGGTAACAAAAGAGCCCAGCAAGACTTCTAAAGAGATCCAAGGTGAACGTCATGCTTAACGAACGTCAGTGTCAGATCGCACCGTCCGTCGTTGTTTGGACTACACGGGAGGGGACCAAGGAGGACACCATTGTTGAAAACAAATAAAAAACCCAGACTGGAATTTGCCAAACTACATGTTGACAAGCCACAAAGCTTCTGGGAGAATGTCCTGTGGACAGATGAGACAAAAATTGAACTTTTTGACAGGACACAGGGAGAAAAAATATCATCAAAAAGGGTTTTCTTTATTTTAACCCTCAAAGTAAAAAAAAAAAAAAAGACAAAATTCAAAAACATAATTAGCAGGCCCATAAAAGAGGTAAATTAAATATAACTCTACAGAAAGTAATTTCCAGAAATTTAAACAAACAAAGTGGGACACAAATTAACTCACGAACTGACCTAATTACAAACACACAAGAGGGTCACTTTTACAATGGTTTGGCCAAACCATTTATACACAATAGGGGGGGGGGAAACAAAAACACACTAATATTAACTAAGCACAAAATAACACAAGTAAACCTAAAACACCCCTGTTCCTGATAAGCACATGGTTGGTCCTGCTGAGCAGGCATTTTGTTTTCAGAGTCCTCAGCCACGCCTTTTGCCCAGACAGGAAACAGCCACCACCCAAACCCAGGTAACTCAGAGAAAGAGAAACTTAATTAATATAACAGAAAACACTTTTAGAAAAACCACACAATGCTATTATGCGCGCACCTCATAATATGAGTGTTAGGTTTAACCAAATGATGAATGAATTATGTTAATGAAGAAAACTGCAAAACAAACTAATAAAGTGAACAAATGGACTGATCCCAAACCTCAAACTGCTGAGATGGAATTTCAACCGGCAGTGCCTGAAAAATGTACAGCAGCCTTGGCATTATATTCATTTTTATCACATTTATTCTGCTGCTTAAGCCCAACGGGTATGTTGACCACCTCTCCAAGTCTTTTCTAATATCGTCCGTGATCGGAAAATAATTTGAAGTGTACAATGACTTCTTGTTATGAAGACTCCCAAATATTCGATTTTTTTACTTTTCCAATTGATATTAAAGCCTTCTTTAATTTCTTTGCTCGGTACATAATTGAACTGAATCATTTGTGTTTTTGCGATGTTTAGTTTATATCCAGAGCATTCATAAATTCTGCTATTACTTACAAAAGCTTAGGAAGGGAGGTGTTCAAGTCCCTCAGATACAATATTACATCATCCGCAAATAATCCTATTTTATGTTCCCTTTTTCCTATAAAGACCCCTTTTATTTCTACCTCTTGTCGTATTGCTTGAGCCAGAGGTTCAATATATAATGCGAAAAGTATGGGACTTAACCCGCATCCCTGCCTTGTTCCGCGTTGCAGGCTGAAGCGTGCTGATAGGGATCCGTTTATTTTGAGTCTAACTACAGGTTGGTGATACACTGCCCTGAGTCTTGAGTGAAACCAAATCTTTCTAAGGTCTGATACAACAAATCCCACCCAACCCTGTCAAAAACCTTTTCGGCGTCCAAACTAATAAGAGCTGCATCCCATTTATTACTATCAATTTTGTGAAGTATGTGTAATGTCCTCCTGATATTGTCATGTGTTTGCCTCCCTGGAATGAATCCACATTGATCGTCCTCAATTAGATCGTTAATGAACAGTTCAATTCGTTTAGCTATAATTCCACGACGGGGGTATCTGGCCATTCTTTATTATCCAATTCAGAGTTCTTAGCAGGATAGGGTTGAGCTTCTCCCGAAATACCTTTACCATTCCGCAGGGAACCCGTCACTGCCTGGGGTTTTGTTGGCTTTCAGCCTGCTAATTGCCTTATTCAGTTCTTCTACTGTGATTTCCTTAGTAAGTACTTCGTTTTGGTTTTTACCGATGGTAGGTAGATCAAGTGAGTACAATTTTTTTTTTTTTATTGATTGTACATCTACATTTCCTTCTTGCAGATAGAGTTTTTGGTAGTAATTGTTGAAAAAGTTTCTTCCGGTTTAGTTTCCAACTCTTGAGTTATAGGGTTTCTAATTTTGTGTATTGCTGTATCTATCTGCTGTTTTCGCTGTCTGCGAGCTAATAATTTGGCAGATTTAGGGCCTAGGTTGTGATAATTTAGTTTCAAATATCTTGCCTTTCTTTCCGCTTCCTGATTCAATAAATTTTCTATTTGTATTTTAACCTCTAAAATTTGTTTCTGTATTATGAGGTCCTTTTTAGTCCTGAAAATTTGTTCTAACTCTTTTACATTTTTTTTCAGCTGATTATATTTTTCAATTTTTTTTTTTTTTTTAACAAAAGACGGTTTTGCTATCAAGCTTCCCCGCAGTACAGCTTTCATTGAATCCCAAAGAATTAGAGGGTCCACTTCTCCGTTGTCATTCTCTTTAATGAATGTATCTATTTCTTGTTTAATATCATTTTTAATAGATTCATTATTGAGAAGCCCTACATTAAGGCGCCAAACCATGTTCCTTGGAAGTGAGTCCAACTGAATTGTCAGAAAAATCGCGTTATGACCTGAGACATCCACTACCCCCGATTCTACAGTCTAACACTCATTCTTCCTTTTGTATTAAAAAATAATCAATCCAGGTGTGGAATTGAGTAATGTGTGTAGTCCCTTTGCGAAGGGTGCAGTAACCTCCAGACATCCACTAGTCCCGTTTCCTCAAGTAGGGCTGCCACAAACGATTATTTTGATAGTCGACTAGTCACCGATTATTTTTGCGATTAGTCGACTAATCAGATCATCATTCATTGGACGTAAAACGTACAGCTTATTGCACCAGCAGCATCTGCTCTTATATAACTATCGTTAGCTTACAGCTTTAAGTGTTTAAGGTATGTGCTAACTAAAAATAAAGACAAGATGATAGTTTATTAAATTTTAATGAAATTTGCAGATTGTTTCGGTGAAGTTTAATAAACTCCTTGCTATCTAAAATATAACAGGACACCGGAGTAAATTCTCGAGCATCTCACACTTCTGATGATCAGCTGTCTGCTTGACGTTTATTCAGCTGTGTAAAAACTATAACTTTGATCTCAGCCAAACCGATTTACTCAGGAACAAATAAAATACTGAAAAAAGCCAAACAATAACATTTTTAAGTTATCTAAGTGACTCATACATCATGTTTAACCTGAGTAGCGAAAGACGGCGGTGGGTACGAAAACGATTTGCCGGGAGTCCGGTGTTCTCACGGCTCTAGCGAGCCTTTCCCCCGGCTAGCTATCGAGCTAGCGGGTAACAGACGTCTCCGAAAACGTCGGAGCGCTTTTGAAAATATGTGGTGTCTTGATGAACTGAGCAGATATTTGAGGTTTACACAGCTACATTCTCGCCTGAAAATATGTTAAACGTTTATTTTGTGACCCAGAAAGAATAATAAGAGTAATATTAAAACTAACTAGCTGCCACCATTGTTGGAAACTATGAATTCTGGGACACAGCTTCTTCTTCTTCTTCGGGGTTTAACGGCAGCTGGCATCCTTGTACATGCAGTGCTGCCATCTTCTGTTTCAGTCCGTTATTACACTCTTAAATCCTACTACTTATTCCTGCGTCTTTTGTGATCTTACAAAGCTTCAAACGACGCGTCGACTATTAAATCAGTCGTCGATGATTTTAATCTACTAATCGTGGCAGCCCTATCCTCAAGTATCAAGTTTAACCCTTTAAGACCTACCATAGAACCAAGTCCGCCAGAGCTTGTATTATATTTTTACATGCTGTGGAGCCATTTTTGGGAGCATTTCAAGTTGATATACATCAATACAACCATTATAGCCCAAATTTTAATAATATGTCTGCATTAAGTGAAATTGCAAAAAAGTGCAATAAACTACAAAAAAATAGAAAATCATTTTTGTTTTTTTTAACATATTTCTAGTTAGAGAAATTTAAGAGGCTTATCCCTCAAAACTGTAAATACAAAAAAGTTGCACAAAATAGTTTCCCACCACAGGAAATTTATTTTGAGTGTCTTCAGAGTTTTATTTTTGAAATACACCAATTTTTATACACTGCAGGAAAAACGAAAATAAATATTATAATGCAAATTTGCAAAAAAAACAGCATGTGCATCAAAATAAACTATTTAAAGCAGTGCAGTATGAGTTCTAAGCATCCCAGAAACGATTCACAAAGTTATAGAGTCAAACATAACTTTTAAAAACACCAGTTTAGGCTGAAGCCCTGAAGGTAAAAAACTACGTTTCCGCGAAAATTACGTCACTTCCGGTTTCAGACAGGTAATGGCGGACATGCAATAGTTCACGCTGATGGACGTAGGAAGTGTTATGAACAGCTGATCGGATCGGCAAAGCGTGTTTCTGGAATATTATGTTTTTGTTCCTGCAAGTGCTTTTTATGCAGTTTTTGCAAAGCTATATGTGGAAGGAAACCGTGACCTTGGACAAGTTGATGGCATAAGATGTAAGTACAACTCCTCCGGTTTCATATGCAAAAGAAATTATTGCGCTAGCTCACGTGGTTGCAGATCTACCGGGATTTAAAAATAGTTATGCAAAACGGAGCGTGCCCGCTCTGACCGGTTTTAAAGGGTTAAGTGTCTGTTTATATGTGTTTTGTATCTAGTTTGAATAGTTGTGTCTAAATTATAATTCAATATTACGTTGAAGTCTCCCAAATACATATTCCCTCTGCCTCCACTGAGATTAAGTCAAAGAGATCTTTAAAGAATGATTTGGGGCTATTGGGTGGTGCATATATACAGACAAGAGTCAAGATACTATTTAAAGTTTTGTCCTTCACAATGTACCGTCCTTCTTTATCTTTTATTTCTTTAAAGAGGTTGAATGACAAATTGTTCGCCATAAGAATGGCCACCCCTCTTTTATGGCTGTTAATATGGGAGCTATAATATGTTTTTCTATATCCAAGTTTCTTTAATTTTTCATTCTTTTGTGGTGACAAATGGGTTTCCTGCAGAAAGATTATATTCTTATTTTCTTTTTTAATTTTTGTTAATACTCTGGCTCTTTTGATTGGATTTCCCAGGCCATTAACATTAAGCGACATCAATTCCAGACACTGTGACATAGTATACTGTTGTGAAAATAAAATGATCCTCCACCACTGACCTCGAAAACCAACAAAACCTAAACTAGAACACGGTAGAACAAATAGATGAACAGTTAAAGAAAGCGGTAGAATCCAAAACTCGAACAACATTGCAGTATGACTCCCAATATGAGGTAAACCCCGCCTCTTGCCCTATGACAGCTGGGATAGGCTCCAGCGCCCCCCGCGACCCTGAAAAGGATAAGCGGAAGCGAATGGATGGATGACACCCCCCCACACACAATGATGAGAGGGAGAGCCTCACCGAAAGTGAGGGCCCTCTCTTAGAATCAGTGAGAACCCCGATCTGAGTCTTAAGTTTTTGGCTACCTCAAGGTAGAGCGATTATACACAACTTGAACCATGAAGAACATATTAATTATTCAAGAGAGCCAGATGCATATTTGGAGTGTTTACGTTATCTGACCCCACACTGAAATAGTTTCTATAAAGTCAAACCCTTCTCTGAAGTCAAGTTGTTCTGCGCTGGAACTCTTGTAGTTTGTCGCGCACTCTCTGAATGGCTCCGTTGTTGCTTCTCCGGGTCACAGGTTGCCATGGTGGCGCTTGCTCCAGTTGCTCTAGTAGAGACGTAGGGTCAAATCCTCCTCTTTTGCGTGGCTCCTCCACCGTAAATCCTCTCCGCTGCATCTCTCGTACTGCCTCCGCCGGACTGTGGTACACCTGAGGGCCCCTGTCCCAGTGGATCCGGAGTTTTGTATATGGAGATTGGAATCGTATGCCCTTTTGTTTAAGTGCGCTTTTCACTTCTCTATATGCACGGCGCTGTTGTACTACTGTAGCAGTATAGTCATGGTTGAAACCGATGGGTTTGTCTTTGACGAGGATCTTCTTCTGCCATGCGTTTCTGTGGACTGTTTCCTTTGTTTTGAACTGAAGAAAACAGACGACAATGGAACGGGGAGCGGCATCAGCACCTGGCTTAGGACCGAGGGATCGGTGAGCCCATTGTATTTCTGGGTCAGTGCCATCAGGTATTAGCCTCTCTCTTCTGATCACATTTTCAACAAAGCTTATTACCGAGCTGCCCTCTTCTCCTTCGGACTCCGTAGATTCGCAGGTTATTTCTTCTCGATCTAGACTGAAGGTCTTCTAGCCTTTCGGTTAGTTTCCTCTGCTCCATTGGCGATTGTCTCAGTGCGTCGTAGGCCACCGCTGACCAGCTTTGAAGCACCGCCACTCGTGTTTCGGCTTCCTCAAGTTTCTCGCCGTATTCTTGGACCGCTAGCTTATTAGCCGTTAGCTGTTGGTTCGTGTCTTCTTTGAATTTCTTCAGGTCGTCTTTCAACTCACGCCTTAAGTCTTCTTTGAATGCGTTGAAGTCAGCTTTCATCTCTGTCCGGAGGTCAAAGATTTGTTGGCTGATATTTTTAATGCCCTCTTGCAAAGATTCGCGATTGGCCCCCTCGCCATTTTCTTCGTCTGAGTTAGCCATATCAGCATGCGTGTCCTGTCGTTCTTCTGGAAAATACTGTTCAGTTGGTTCATGTATCTTCCTGTTCTTTTTCTTTGCCTTTATCCCCCCAGCATTGTTTTAAACAAAGAAGTAGTCAGAAAAATTGAAATTAAGGGGGAATTCGCTCGACCCCGAGGAGCTCAGAAATTCTGCTCGCTGCCAGCCGGAAGTCCCATTGGACTATTTTAAAGTGGCCTTCTATGAGCCCTGACCTCAATCCTATAGAGCATCTTTGGAAGTAGCTGAAACATGCAGTCTGGAAAAGGCGCCCTTCAAACCGGAAACAACTGGAGCAGTTTGCTCATGAGGAGTGGGCCAAAATACCTGCTGAGAGGTGCAGTAGTCTCATTGACAGTTACAGGAATTGTTTGATTGCAGTGATTGCCTCAAAAGGTTGTGCAACAAAATATTAAGTTATGGGTACCATCATTTTTGTCCAGGCCTGTTTCATGCATTTATTTTTTAAATAATTCAGTTGCAGCATGGTTGAAAAACAATGTCTGACTTTCACTGGTTAAGATTTATAGAAGTTTCATTTATTATTACTTTTGTCAGATTAAAGTTATTTCTGTGACCATTGTGAGTTTTTCTTTCATTGACCAAAGGGGTACCAACAATTTTGTCCACATCTGCATGTTCTACACAAAGTTAAAAAAAACAAAACAAAAAAACAGACAAGACAAAAAAAGAAAAGAAAAAAAAAAGGTTGTAACTTTTGTTTGGACAGTATTGGAAAATTCAAAATCCAGAACTGAATTAGACAATTAGGACCACTGTTTACTGACCATGCTTTTCTTGGGGTGCTGGGAGCATGCTCCATTGAACAAACTTATCTGCTTGTAGATATCTGTATTAGTTGGGCTTGACTAAGATAATAGTAAACAATGACTATGACAGATGATTTGGCATTCATGGGCAAAGGTTCTTAAACCCAAGTCAAAGGCTACATCCACACACACACGGGTATTTTTTAAAAACGCAGCTTTTTCTGTGCGTTTGGGTCTTTCGTCGAGACATAAACTGGATTTAGAATCACTGAAAACTGAGATTTTCATGCAACGTCAAAGGTGTGCGCCTTTTTAGACGTCACGATGTGCACCACATTATTGTTTACATGAGATGAATTTCTACAGTAGCGGATATTGACAAAATACTGTTGCTGTTAATCTTACTGTTTGCAGTTTTTACACACTTACATATACACACACAGTTACTGTGCCTCCATTTAGAATGACAGAGGCGTCAGAGTGAATTTAGACATTCAACATAGACGCTCTCACAACCTAAATACCTACGCCAACTACGTCAATAGTTTTGCGAAAACATTTTTTTAATTTAATTTCTGTATGCTGTATGCATTTTGTGCATTCCCCAGTTGTGAGTCTACACCAGTCATATTTCACAGCGTTATGAACCTGACCATGAGAGGCAGAGAGACAAAATCCAAAATGCTGTGTTTAGTTATTAACATTTCAAATGCCTTCATCATTTCACAGGTAACACAAAATTAGCTGCCTTTCTAGATTAACACAAAAACTTTTCAGAATTACTTCAAAGTTTTGTGACTATACAAAACTCTGTTTACTCCTTCCACTCCCAGGCTTCTAGGCTTCGGATTGGCCAACATTTCTACACAGTTAGGATTTGGTATGTTCTTGATCGCATTTGACTTTACATGTGGACGGCGATATTGTTTTCAAAACTGCAGCGTGGATGGGATTTTTTTAAAAACTAAAATGGGAAATCTCCGTTTTCAAAAATACGAATAATGTTCGTGTGGACGGATTCTTGTTATGACTTGCGTGTGTGTCAGCCGCAAAATTAACATATCGCACAGTGGCAATCTCAGCTTGCTAAACTCTGACGGTTACAGCAATTAGCCGCTGTAGCCATGACTAGCAGTGTAACACAAACACTATTGCGGCCTCTCGGTAACATTTTCTGAGCTTGTTAAGCCACTAAAAGCTCCAGTGTTCTCTACCACATTCCAAATCCGACCGGTAACAGCTGCTTTCTCCCGACTATGTGCACTTTGTTAGACTCTTTTCCGCTATAGCCATGTAGCTAATACCAACACTAGCTAGCACTGTAAAAAGAAAAGGAAAAAACAACATGTGCATTTTGGTGCACGCTGTACGAAAAGCATTACAGATGACTTTTTATGTGACAGCACGCACCAAAGTAATTCTGTGAAAACGTCCCCAAGTAAAACAAATGTATTTAATTCACTTACCTTCTGAGTATGCCAACTAATGCAGTGCCAGTCTTCCAGAATCTGGCGGTCAGTTGCGCTCTCCTTAAATAATGTTGTTGTCGAAAGCCCGCGCTTACAAGATTATCCAATCATATTTAAGTGCTGTCTTTGAACATATTGCATCATTTCCAGTGGTGGTCAAACATGATGACAATGGTTTTAGTTTACTAATTTAGTCACTTTAAATCAATGCAAGAAAAATTAGTAGTTCCAGTATTGTTTATAATCAAGTAAATGGTACTTTATTCAATCATGTAAATAAACATGAAAGGCTTGTGTAGCATTAACTAAATTAATTTGTCCAAATTCAAAAACCTGCCGATTCCCATTTTTTCAGTGTGGTGCAGTACGCGACCACCAATGCTTTTGGGATGGGTACGCGGGACCGCAGGGAGGCACGGACCGCGCACGGACTGTTCATGTGCTGGAGCTTCACGGCTGCCTTCAGGAACACTTGAACATGAACACATGAACATTCAGTCTGAGGCTGCCTTCAGGAACACGCTGCATGTATAATTAAGCTCACTGTGTGGTCCAGCTCTCTGAGAACGACCGGATCATGTGTAATTTGTTCCTGTCAGGTGCTCAGTGTTGTATAAGTTACACCTAACAGCACAGAGACCATCTGATCACTGAGGAAGTAAAGCTCAGCTGCTCCTCTCACACAGAGCTCACACAAAGGGCTGAGACTTTAATATTCGACAACCTGTTTGTGGGTCATTTTGACCCAGCATTTTCAGTCTCTTATGTTTTTGGTGTTCTTCTGTATTATGATTTATGTTCTGATTCTTTAGCTATCCTGTGTTGATTATTATTATTATTATTATTATTATTGTATTCAGGGCTTTAAACTAACTAACTAACTAACTGAGAACCTTCACAGACATATTATTATTATTCTATGTTCCAGCTTATTCTGGTTTAGGTTTTGTTCTTATGCCCTCATGTTTAGTATAGGTTTAGTTCTGTGCTTAGTCTTCTCTGCCCGTGTGTCCCTCTGTGTAAAGTCCGTGTTTCTCAGTCCGTGTCTTTGTGAATTGTTTCTTGTTTCCTGTTTTACTTTGAAAGTTCATGTCTCATGTCAGTGTGTTCAGTTTTACTTCCCCCTGTCTCGTTAGCCTAATTTCTCCCAGCTGTGTCTCCCTCCTGTTTTCCATTCCCTGATTACTCCCCTGTGTATATAAGCCCTGTGTTTGCCTTTGCGTCGTACCCTCAACATGCTGTGTGTTTGTTATGGCCGGTCTTCCAGCACCTCTGTTCTGAGTCTTGTCTTGTTTTGCTTTATTCTGCTTTTGTGAGTTTTATTTTATGAGAAAGTTTTGCCAGCAATAAAGTTGCTTTTGAGTTCCAGTCCCGTTTTGAGAGTCCTGCATTTTGGGTCCTTTTTCCTGCCTGCCGCACAGCCCACCATGACAGTTTGAGCAGAAACACACAATATGAAGTAATTCATAAAATACACACAAACTGTACTCAGGGCTTTAAACTAACTAACTAACTAACTTCATCTAAAAACAGAAGTAAAGAACTGTGTGTAAATGTACTTACTAATCCAGTTTTATATGCCCACCGTTGTTTGTCCTTAACAGGCAGCTGATGATGTCAGACTCTGCTTCTAGGCCCCGCCCATTAAACACACCTGTACCTACATAGATAATCTCTGTTGGCTGAATGCAGCTGAAGTGGAGTCCACTCTGCATGAACACAGCCTCCATTGACTGCTCTCACATGTGCTTTAGTGAAGCACAGCACACACACACAACCTGGCCAAGTCTACCAAACATCCGTGCCCAGGTAACACCATGGGTTGGACGTGACTGCTGGGACAGAGCGACTCTTCTGTCAGCACACAAATGAAGCTGCACTGCAGCTAAAAGGCAAATAAGACTTTAAAACTCCGGAGTGAGCGCTCAGTGTGATGACCACACCTGTAACTGCAGACACAGCACAGCACTGATATAAACACAGATATAAATAATAATAATAATAAACACAAATGTGAGAACAGATGAAAAACCACACAACAACATAACACAATCCTAAACAATGTGTTGCACAGATGGACACAAAGAACAGCACTCACAGTCGGACTGAAGGAGGTTTACGAACACTCAGTATACACACAGTAACTATACAGCAGACGCACAAACTTTGTTAGGACATATCACGTGTTATTACATTTGAAAACATTTCCCCTCAGGTCCGAGGACAGAGTCAGACAGGTTTAGTAGTGAGACGGCGTCGCCACAGTGAGAGCCTCATAGTTTAAAATGCTGCTGGATCACCTCCGCTCTCTGACAGCGTGTTAGCAAAATAAAAAAGCCTGAGCGTCTCTAATAGTCTCACACATCTGTGTGGGACTGTGCCGTCTGTGGGGACTTTACCCACAGATCCATACACCATGGATTGTGCTTCCTGCGATTCAGAGTCAGTCACAGATTCTCTAACCCTCACCTGTGCACCTGTGCCACATGCTGATACGAGTCTGGAGGTTTACCCAGAATGCACTTTGTAAAGTGAGCTGCAGTGAGCGCGCGGACTCTGCTCTACGTCACAGACATGAACCTGCTGCAGACGGAGCCATCACACTGAAGAGCAGTGAACTGTACAACAAACCTATGCCATTGAACAGGTGTGTGTGTGTGTCAGCACGGGGAGTGGGTGGGACTTCCTGGAATATCAGGATGCGGTGTTTCTCAGCACACCAGCTTCAGCAGACGCTACAGAGAAACCAGGAAATGAACTCTGAACATTCAATCTCTAAAAATGAGTGTTTATTGTTGCTGTTTTTAGCACTGACACTGTTTCTGAAAAGGGCTGACCGCAGCCACAGGAGCGATTACGTAACAGTTACATGTTGTGAGATGATGAACAGACTTTTTCAGGAAACTCATGTTTTGTGTTTCAGTTTCTTTTCTCCTGAATAGAAACTACAATATTTCTGTTTAACCGACGCCCCTTCAGCAGGAGCCAACATGTTGGAAATGTCCGCAGGGAATGAGAATGAGATACCTGACATATCCTCCTAAATATGGGCGGAGCATGAACACACCTGGGAATCTTCAGCATTCACTTGACGAGTTGACTGAAGTCTTACTGAGCACAGTGTAGCAGGGCTCACTGGGAGATCGGCTGGTTTGTTCTGTATCACAGATTTTTCATTAGCACCATCATCCTGCACTGTGGACATGGAGGCTCAGAGAAAAAGGAAAGGATCGAAAGCGATTTTTATTCACAAACATCATTTATGTTTGCATGATTTGAAAATGTACAATCAGGATTTGAAGAACATCTATCTTGTAAAAACCAACGTGCCTGAATACCCCCAACCCGAATTTCACGTGTCTGATCTGAAACACGACACAAAGCAAGGAGGGTTACTGAGGATCTGGAAGGACGAAGGTTTCAAGGATCCTCACGGAGGCCTCAAGGATCCAGACAGCCTGTCCCTGGTGTGGTGGAGTCTGGCTGTGGGCCCCCAGGAGATCCAGTCAGCTGAGACCAGGCTCCTCGACAAGTTCTACCCAAACCGGATGGAGAAGCAGGCTGAAGAGAAGCCGAGCTACCTGGACGAGATCTACCCAGACTGGAACAAGCAGGAGAGCTTCCTCTGGAAGTTTGCTACCTCTCCAGCCTTTGGTGAGAAGTCCAGGTTTGGATCGTACCGCTTCACCTTCCCCCTGAAGGACATGGTGACCACCTACAGCCAGCAGGTACTTCGGGGGGGGGGGGTTATGTCCTTCACCTAACTATTTATCTTGTTTGGTATCATTCTTTTCAGCACAACTTCACACGTCTGAATTTACAGTTATTTTTTTTATGTTGACTGTATTAACACAACTGATCTAAAATCAGACCAAAAACATAAATCAGAGTAGAAGACAGTTGTTTTTTACTGTAACAACCACAAATGTTTTTAACAAATCATTTTCATAACTTGAAATGCAAATATAAATTGTACATTTTAAAAACCTATGCACATGTTTTGCAAACAACAAAGGTATATGTAGCTATTTACCTAAAAATGCATTTTTCACCAACAGGAAAGGGTGGGAGGGCATTGCTCACAAGCAGTGAGAAAAATGCAGTTTTTACTTTTTCTTCCCTCAGTAAACTTGACGATAGTATTCAGGAAAAAACATTTATTTATATATATATATATATACTTTTTTTTTAATCATTACTCTGGTTTTACGTGGCCGATCAGCACAATTTAAAAAATGGTATGTAGTTTGCAGTCCACACTTTTAACACAAGTTGAAACGGTAACTCGGCTTGGCTGCATCTTGTTGCTATGTCAGCTTAAATTGGTCATGTGATTTGGTCCATCAACCCTAAATGGTTAATTTAATAATTTCTTCTTTTTTTTGTAAAACTGGTCAGGTTATAAGTAATCTCAGACTGAAAATGACGCAATGGCCTGAATTAAGACCTTAAACAGCAGAAAATACACTTAATAGCCTCAGAGACATAAAGACCTTTAAAGTCATGTGACCAGGAATTATCTGCCAACCAGTTTCAGTTTGTTTGTTCAGCTGAATTCAATTTTATTTATACAACGCCAAATCACAACAACGGTCGCCTCAAGGCACTTATCTTACATCGTACAATAATACATACGGAGAAAAACCAAACAATCATATGACCCCCTATGAGCAGCACTTTGGCGACAGTGGGAAGGAAAAACTCCCTTTTAACAGGAAGAAACCTCCAGCAGAACCAGGCTCAGGGAGGGGCGGGGCCATCTGCTGTGATTGGTTGGGGTGAGAGAGGAAGACAGGATAAAGACATGCTGTGGAAGAGAGACAGAGATTAATAACAGATATGATTCAATGCAGAGAGGTCTATTAATACATAGTGAGTGAGAAAGGTGACTGGAAAGGAAAAACTCAGTGCATCATGGGAATCCCCGGCAGCCTACGTCTATTGCAGCATAACTAAGGGAGGATTCAGGGTCACCTGGTCCAGCCCTAACTATATGCTTTAGCAAAAAGGAAAGTTTGAAGCCTAATCTTGAAAGTAGAGATAGTGTCTGTCTCCCGAATCCAAACTGGAAGCTGGTTCCACAGAAGAGGGGCCTGAAAACTGAAGGCTCTGCCTCCCATTCTACTTTTAAATACTCTAGGAACAACAAGTAGGCCTGCAGTGTGAGAGCGAAGTGCTCTAATAGGGTGATATGGTACTACAAGGTCATTAAGATAAGATGGAGCCTGATTATTTAAGACCTTGTATGTGAGGAGCAGGATTTTGAATTCTGGATTTAACAGGAAGCCAAAACAGGAGAAATCTGCTCTCTTTCTAGTCCCTGTCAGTACTCTTGCTGCAGCATTTTGGATTAGCTGAAGGCTTTTCAGGGAGTTTTTAGGACTTCCTGATAATAATGAGTTACAGTCGTCCAGCCTGGAAGTAATAAATGCATGAACTAGTTTTTCAGCGTCACTCTGAGACAGGATATTTCTAACTTTAGAGATGTTGCACAAATGAAAGAAAGCAGTCTTACATATTTGTTTAATATGTGCGTTGAAGGACATGTCCTGGTCAAAAATGACTCCAAGGTTCCTCACAGTGTTACTGGAGGCCAAGGTAATGCCATCCAGAGTATGAATCTGGTTAGATCCCATATTTCTAAGATCTTCAGGGCCGAGTACAATAACCTCAGTTTGATCTGAAGTAAGAAGCAGAAAGTTAGCGGCCATCCAGGTCTTTATGTCTTTAAGACATTCCTGCAGTTTAACTCATTGGTGTGTGTTATCTGGCTTCATGGACAGATAGAGCTGGGTGTCATCTGCATAGCAGTGTAAATGTATGCTATGTCTTCTAATGATGCTGCCTAAGGGAAGCATGTATAATGTAAACAGAATTGGTCCTAGCACTGAACCCTGTGGAACTCCATAATTAACCTCAGTGGGTGAAGAGGACTCTCCATTTACATGCACAAACTGGAGTCTATTAGATAGATATGATACAAACCACTGCAGCACAGTACCTGTAATACCTACAGCATGTTCTAATCGCTCTAATAGGATATTATGGTCAACAGTATCGAACGCTGCACTGAGGTCTAGCAGGACAAGCACAGAGATGAGTCCACTGTCAGAGGCCATAAGAAGATCATTTGTAACCTTCACTAAAGCTGTTTCTGTGCTGTGATGAGCTCTGAAACCTGACTGAAACTCTTCAAATAAGCCATTCCTCTGCAGATGATCTGTTAGCTGTTTGACAACTACTCTTTCAAGGATGTTTGATATAAAGGAAGGTTGGAGATTGGCCTATAATTAGCTAAGACTGCTGGGTCTAGAGATGCTTTTTGAGTAAAGGTTTAACCACAGCCAGCTTGAAGGCCTGTGGTACATAGCCGATTATTAGAGATAGGTTGATCATATTTAAGATCGAAGAATTAATTAATGGCAGGACTTCTTTGAGCAGTTTTGTAGGAATGGGGTCTAAAAGACACGTTGATGGTTTGGAGGAAGTAATTATTGAAGTTAACTCAGAAAGATCAATTGGAGAAAAAGAGTCTAACTTAACATCAATGGTACTAAGAGTAGCTGTAGATAATATTACATCTGTGGGATGATTACTGGTAATTTTTTCTCTAATGGTTAAAATCTTATTTGTGAAGAAGTTCATGAAGTCATTACTAGTTAACGTTAAAGGGATGGTTGGCTCAACAGAGCTCTGACTGTTTGTCAGCCTGGCTACAGTGCTGAAGAGAAACCTGGGGTTGTTCTTATTTTCTTCAATCAGTGATGAATAGTAAGATGTTCTGGCTTTGTGGAGGGCTTTCTTATAAAGCAGCAAACTATTTGTCCAGGCTAAATGATGATCCTCTAAATTTGTGACACGCCATTTCCTCTCCAGATTACGAGTCGTCTGCTTTAGGCTACGTGTTTGAGAATTATACCACGGAGTCAGGTACTTCTGATTAGAGACCTTAGTTTTCACTGGAGCTACAGTATCCAGAGTCGTACGTAGTGAGGAGGTAAAATTATTAACAAGATGATCGACCTCTGTTGGAGCAGCGTTCAGATAGCTGCTCTGCTCTGTGTTGGTACAGGGCATTGAAGATGATAACAGTGGGTGGATTATATTCTTGTGTGATTGTTAAACGGTGTACAGTGTGTCAGGTTAGTGACCTTTGTATCAGGTGTGTCTCTCACACTAAAATTTCTGTTATCATCTCCAGTTTTGCTCCGGAGCTCCGCCCGTTATGAGGGTGTTCAAGACTTCGCTGTACAAACAGGAAGTGCAGTACTCTGTGCTGGTCCACAGCCCGGCCAGAGAGAAGCTCTTCTCAGAGTATCCTTTGCTTCCGTATGATGACCCAAACGCCGTCTGCACTTACAGAGACGGACACTTCATCTGGAGGTCACAGGCCATGTGCGAGAAACACAGGTAAGTGTTAAAAGTCTCCACTGTAATAAATGTGATCGATCACTTTGATGGGATCTACCACTGATGACGATGAAGATCTGCTGTAATATTATTAAAAAATCACAAAACAAAAATGATGGATGCAATGAGTCCATGCAGTGTCTGATATTCATTTTTGTTTTTCCTTTAATTTGTCATTGGTCTGCTCCCTGTGGAGACGACCTGAGCATCAGATTTGATGCTGGCACTGAGAGCTCTGTCAGGGAAGCAGTCTGAAGCCCTCTGTGAGCTGATTGGTTGTGTCTCTGACTTTCTTCTCAGTTGGAAATTGACCCAAAAACCTGACAAAAACCAGATGGGAGCTGACATTCTACGTTCTTATGAACATCAGTTTTATGTTTGGGATAATGTCGCCATCGCCCTGCACGTGGATCATGGACAGGTACCTGCCCTTCCTACTCCTCCGTGTATAGAGACACCTGAAGCATTTTACAAGAAGGCAGTTTGGTTGATTTCATGTCTTATTACTGCAGCTGTGAACTGAGAGGAATTATCACCTCATCCAGAGAGTGCAGATAAGGATTCTCAGATCTTTTAGTCCAGGATTAAACATTTAAATAAAATGTTAAAACCCAAAAGTTCTTGATGCAGACACAGTCCCATGTGACTGTTGTTTTATATTCAGTTGATCAAGTTTTAATTTTATGAATTAATCTGCAGTTTAATATTTATCTATTACACTGCAGTCACACTATCTGGCTGAATAATGAGCTGTTGCCTATGAATTTGATAAAAAAATGAAACAAAGCGTTGAAGTTTCTCACCTTGTTTCTCTGCTTGATTTTTTCAGGTGCTAAAGTTTGACTGTGATCGACTGAGAACAAACCTCACGTACTGTGAGAAACCTGAAGAGAATGTTCCACCTGGAATCCAGTATGACAGTTTTGAAAAGGCTAAATCACTGGTTGGACATTTGTGGCCTGACGCAGGCTTCCCGCTGGAGAAGGAGCCTTCACTCGACCTCATTTTCTAAGGTAATGAATCAGTAATAGTTACAGAACAGATTAGTTTCTGTTGTCAGGCTGAGTGAGTCATGCCAGAATCACTCCACCCAGAAGGTGAAGGCATCCTTGTCAGATGCCAAAATACGTCAACTGGCTCCTTTGGACATGGAGGAGTGGTGACTCTACTCTGAGCCCCTCTCAAATGACTGAACCCCTCACACTATCTCTCAGTGAGAGGATAGCCACTCTTCAGAGAAAGCTCATTTAACCAGAACCTTATTCCTTTGGTCACTACTCCTACAGTAGAGCTCATGACTATTGATGAGGGTAGGAACGTAGATCAACCAGTAAATTGAGAGCTTTCTCCAACAACGATTGGCCTCAGATTTGGAAGTGCTGATTTTCATTCCTGCCGGTTTACACTCAGCTGTGAACTGCTTCAGTGCGAGCTGGAGGCCACCACCAGATGAAGCCAATAGAACAACATCATCTCCAAAAAGCAGAGGAAGAAGAAGCGGTGGTGGAAGCAGAAGCCTTCCACCACTTGGCTACACCTAGAAATTCTGGCCCTGTTCAAGATTCAAGATTCTTTATTTTTAATGAGCAAAGTTATACAAGTACAAAGCACAGTGAAAGCTGCCCTGCAGCAGCGTTCTGCTGTACGGATCACTCTCTGGAGAGCTTTTTGGTCCTTCACACAGCTGTTCCCAAACCACGATGTGTGAGGATGCTCTCCACAGCGCCTGCATAGAAAATCCTGAGGATCTTTGGAGAGACCCTGAACTTCCTCAGTTGTCGTAGGTGGTACAGGCGCTGCCTAGCCTTTTTGGTCTGGACCTGAATGTGGGCAGCCCATGTCAGGTCTGAGGAGATGTGGACACCAAGATACTTGAAGGACTGCACCCTCTCCACTGGAGCTCCATTGATGATAATGGGCTTGTAGTCTCTGTGCTGACCCCTTCTGAAGTCCACCACCAGCTCCTTGGTCTTGCAGACGTTCAGCTGGAGGTGGTTATCCTGGCACCACGATGGCAGATTCTTCACTTCGTCCATGTAGGCCGCCTCATCGTTGTTGGAGATGGCACCCAACACCACTGTGTCGTCAGCAAACTTCACAATGGTGTTGGAGCCGTGGGCGGCCACACAATCTAAAGTGTAGAGGCAGTAGAGGGCGAGAGGACACACCCCTGAGGTGCTCCTGTGTTGATGGTGATGCTGTTAGAGACGCATCTACCCACCCTCACCACCTGAGATCTGCCAGTGAGGAAGTCCAACACCCATGCACATAGACGGCTGTTGAGTCCCAGATCCCTCAGCTTCGTGAACAGTCTGCAGGGCACTATTGTGTTAAACGCTGAACTGTAATCAACAAACAGCAGTCGCACATAGTTACCCTGTTTCTTGTCCACGTGGCTGAGGGTGGTGTGCAGGACGTGGGCGATGGCGTCCTCCGTGGATCTGTTGGGTCGGTAGGCGAACTGGAGTGGATCTGTGGTGTCTGGGATGGAGGAGGAGATGATGTTCTTCAGCAGCCTCTCAAACACCTTCACTAACCTGTGGTCTGAGACATAGGCAAACACCTTCTCCAAGTCCACAAAACACATGTAGACTGGTTGCCTCCATGTCAACAGGCCCCCCACAACATCCAGGGCCTTTACAAACCTCATCCACTCCAGGGCCCTGGCCACCAAGGAGTTGTTTAAGTACCTCCTCGCCAGTTATGGGAGAGTCGTGTCTTTCGTCCCGAGATTTTGCTTCTTCTACATGTGACAGGTGAGACCTGAGTCTGGGAACCGCCCCTGGTAGGCGGGGCTGATCTTTGTCCCTTTCATAAGCTCAGGTGTGGGCAATAAGGTACTCTCTAGCAAACCTGAAGCTGTGTGTGCTTTGTTCAAGCTGGGCAAGTTGGCCCTTTTAACTTCTTTTTATGAAAGTTTGATGCGGGCCCCCTAGCCTTCTGTTAGAACGGTGGGAAACATTGCGCTCCTGTCAAAAACGTGTAGTGGACTTCACCGCCACTGACCCACATTTATTAGGGTGTGACGCAGACTTGTGGACAGAGTACCGAGCTGCTGCTTTGCCGAGTGGATTTCTGGCTGAGGGCAAAGGACCCGACACATCAGTGTATTTTAACTTGTTTTAACCTGGTGTAACTCAACAGACTGACTGCTGCGGCTGTCGATTGTGTTTGTTTCTTGTTTTATTTTTCTGTATCAGTAGGCACCGCAGATATTGATTGTCTTTTAGTGTATTACATTTTTATATATATATATTGTTGCAGGCGGTGAAGGCGCTGCGTGGAAAACAAATCCTTTTTTTTGTCTCGCCACTTTTTGCATGCACCGCGGTGGGCCTGAGTGAAGACGGCACTGAAGATTTGCCTTTTTCTATAGTGTCTGGGATTAAGTAGGTCTTTTAAGTATTTGTTCCTCTGTCAAAAATATGTCTTCAGTTGAAGGCAGTAACACCCAAACTCCACTGTACACCGTATGAATAGTGCACTGCTTTCCCCTCCTGAGTTGCCTGGTGATTGGTCAAAATCACAGAAACTATTCAAAAAGTTTACATAGCCTGGAGGTTTTCGCATAATAACATACAAAAAATCTGACACATGCAGGTTTAAACTACTAAAGGTGAAGGTAACAATCCTCACCTGTGATCTATTTGCTTGTAATTAGTATGTGTGTATACAGGGAGTGCAGAATTATTAGGCAAATGAGTATTTTGTCCACATCATCCTCTGCATGCATGTTGTCTTACTCCAAGCTGTATAGGCTCGAAAGCCTACTACCAATTAAGCATATTAGGTGATGTGCATCTCTGTAATGAGAAGGGGTGTGGTCTAATGACATCAACACCCTATATCAGGTGTGCATAATTATTAGGCAACTTCCTTTCCTTTGGCAAAATGGGTCAAAAGAAGGACTTGACAGGCTCAGAAAAGTCAAAAATAGTGAGATATCTTGCAGAGGGATGCAGCAGTCTCAAAATTGCAAAGCTTCTGAAGCGTGATCATCGAACAATCAAGCGTTTCATTCAAAATAGTCAACAGGGTCGCAAGAAGCGTGTGGAAAAACCAAGGCGCAAAATAACTGCCCATGAACTGAGAAAAGTCAAGCGTGCAGCTGCCAAGATGCCACTTGCCACCAGTTTGGCCATATTTCAGAGCTGCAACATCACTGGAGTGCCCAAAAGCACAAGGTGTGCAATACTCAGAGACATGGCCAAGGTAAGAAAGGCTGAAAGACGACCACCACTGAACAAGACACACAAGCTGAAACATCAAGACTGGGCCAAGAAATATCTCAAGACTGGTTTTTCTAAGGTTTTATGGACTGATGACATGAGAGTGAGTCTTGATGGGCCAGATGGATGGGCCCGTGGCTGGATTGGTAAAGGGCAGAGAGCTCCAGTCCGACTCAGACGCCAGCAAGGTGGAGGTGGAGTACTGGTTTGGGCTGGTATCATTAAAGATGAGCTTGTGGGGCCTTTTCGGGTTGAGGATGGAGTCAAGCTCAACTCCCAGTCCTACTGCCAGTTTCTGGAAGACACCTTCTTCAAGCAGTGGTACAGGAAGAAGTCTGCATCCTTCAAGAAAAACATGATTTTCATGCAGGACAATGCTCCATCACACGCGTCCAAGTACTCCACAGCGTGGCTGGCAAGAAAGGGTATAAAAGAAGAAAAACTAATGACATGGCCTCCTTGTTCACCTGATCTGGACCCCATTGAGAACCTGTGGTCCATCATCAAATGTGAGATTTACAAGGAGGGAAAACAGTACACCTCTCTGAACAGTGTCTGGGAGGCTGTGGTTGCTGCTGCACGCAATGTTGATGGTGAACAGATCAAAACACTGACAGAATCCATGGATGGCAGGCTTTTGAGTGTCCTTGCAAAGAAAGGTGGCTATATTGGTCGCTGATTTGTTTTTGTTTTGTTTTTGAATGTCAGAAATGTATATTTGTGAATGTGGAGATGTTATATTGGTTTCACTGGTAAAAATAAATAATTGAAATGGGTATATATTTGTTTTTTGTTAAGTTGCCTAATAATTATGCACAGTAATAGTCACCTGCACACACAGATATCCCCCTAAAATAGCTAAAACTAAAAACAAACTAAAAACTACTTCCAAAAACATTCAGCTTTGATATTAATGAGTTTTTTGGGTTCATTGAGAACATGGTTGTTGTTCAATAATAACATTATTCCTCAAAAATACAACTTGCCTAATAATTCTGCACTCCCTGTAAAAAGTCAGTGAGTTTCTGGCCTCCAGATAGACTACTGCATGTTTCACACTGATGACACCACCGTGGTTGGGCCCATCTCTGATGGAGATGAGACAGAGAACAGGGTGGAGGTAGAGAACATGTCCCACCGGTGCTCAGAAAGTAACCTGAAGCTGAACATCTGATAATGGACTTCAGGAGGCACAAACAGCTCCACTCCCCTCTCACTATAAATGAAGAACAGGTGGAATCTATCTCCACCTTCAGGTTTCTACGCACCCACATCTCCACCCCTGCCCACCCACCTCATCAATCTGAGCCATGGTCTGAGTAACCCTCATCACTCAGGACACTCACACATGGACTCTATACTCAGACCGAGTCTTTTCTTTGCACTGCTTTCAAACACTTTGGAACTTGTTCTATAATCTGTGCCTTTCTCTGGTTTTGTATATATTTCTCCTGTTTGCTATTTATTTCTGCTCTCTTACTATTTTTATTTTATTCTGGCACAGTTGGTGTGGAGAACCCATAATTTTAGTTGTACATTTAAAATGACAATAAAGCTCTATTCTATTATTCTATGTTTCATTCAGTGGTGCACTGACCTTTTATTCTGAGCCATGGGGAAAACAGACGAATTATCAACGGATCTGCAGGAGAAGATAGTTGAACTTTATAAAAACAGCAAAAGGATATAAAAAAAATATCCAGGGAATTCAGAATGCTAATCATCAATGTCCAAACTCTAATTAAGAAGTGAAAATGACATAAAAAATAGGCTGCATGGTCAAGTCTTAAGAAGAAAGTCGTTACTATGCCTATGTCACAAAACAGCCTGTTTACAATAAGCCAACACCACAGAGAAACTTCTAAAAGGAAACTTCTGCAGTGGTCCTCTCAGTCTCCTGACCTCAGCATCATTCAGCCACTCTGAGGAGATCTCAGAGCTGCAGCTCCAGACAGACCCAGAAATGATGTGAACAGGCCAAAGTTTTACCAAGAGGAATGGGCAGCAGCTTTAGCATCTGAGACAATAAAGTTCCCTGAACACAAATACCATAAAAAGCTTCCATTAATATGAGAGGAGGCAATACATGGTATTAAGAACCACAAACACAATAGTTTGATAATGAAGCTTCACACAGACAGAAAAGTTTTATATAATTATTCATGTTCTCTGAGGAAAAATCACAGATTCTGTCAGGGTTCATAAACTGATGAGTACAACTGTAGATGGATGGAGTCTCATCTCACCACTCTCACCTCTAACATGTCCGTGTCTGTGCTCTCTCTTATTCAGCTGGAGAACTACAGCAGGACCTGATGGAGGCTGAGGACTTCTGTGGATCTGCTAACGGATCCATGTTATCTGTATAAATGTGTGCGTGTGCTAAGGACGTGGGAGGTGGTACAGCAGCGCTCCCTGGTGGACAGGACAGTCTATCCATGAATACATCAATCAATATAAAAGTTTTGAATTGGTTTGTGTAAAGATATCTTTTAATTCCATTAAATGTTTAACAGCATAGTTTAGGCTTCAGTACTTCAGCTAAGTTGATGATGGAAAATTTGCTCAGAACACTTTTTCACCCTTTTCAAACTGAACATCCAGAAATGTGTAATAATAACTGTTAGGTGGTGCTTGTATCATCCATCTTTCCTCACACACACTGTCAGCCAGTAAGTACTCTGCTCACATAAGCAGCTCAGTCATATCATTCCAAGTCCAGTCCACAAAGACCTCACCCACATCCACACGAGGCCCACAGGGCGGGGTAACAGGCGAAGGTCCAGGGAAGTCAAGGAGAGGAGATATACGTTAGAGAGAAGCACTAGGAGATACGAGATCACTCGGCGAGCCAGGGCTACACTGACACAGGTTAGCACAACGATCCAACAAAGAAGCAAACTCCACTGGGGCCTTGAGTGGTGCAGGAGTTATCATCCCTGATGAGAGGGAGTTGAGTACAGACAAGGACAGAGGTGGGGACCGGAGCCTGACTCCGCCCTGGCGAGAAACAGCAAATCAACAAGAAACAACATCCCAGAGATCCTGGAGAGCATGACAAAAATGTAGACCATATGAATGCATCTGAGTCGTTCAGCTCAAACCTCTAAAGAACATCAGGATGGGCTTTTTTCATTTTGTTTTGAACATATTCATTAAAAGAGTGATTCAATAAAGAACCTGCGCCTTACTCTGTTACATTAAAGTGCACACGAAACACACATGTATGAAGGCTAATGTGCAGCATGGAGCCGTGCTCTAAAATACTGCCACAGAACTCTTTCTGTGAAGCTGGATTTAAGAAATAAATGTTAAAGTTACAGTTTTTAGAGCGTGTGCCAGTAAAGGAAGTGACATCATTGAAGGAGAACAGGAACAAAGTGAACAAACTCAGAGTCATCCTCCTCTGTGCTCACTCAGACCTACACCAGGACAATCACAGGCTGCTCTTAAGCTTTAGGAGCAGCTGCGCCCCCTGCTGTCGAAAACCCAAACAGCACTGACGGTGCAGCAGCTCTGGATTCCCTGGATTTCGGTGGTTTTCCTGGCTGTAGTCAGATCACATCAGACACTAATATTTCCACTATTTATTGATCAGGAAATTATCAGATCAAAATACTAAATACTGACTGATGGCTGTTTCTCAACTCAGACGTCCACATTATTCTGAATGACAGTTAAAAACTTGAAGATGTTTGGTTTACTGTCATGTGTGATGAGGAATAATCAATAAATGGATTGAGCATTTATTGATTATTCTGATTGTAATCATCTGTATTCTTTTTTTTCTGTCCAGATTTTAATCTTATAGTTTCTATGACAGACTGTAAAAATCATACAATAAGCTCCACTTATTGTATGATTTGCTATTTGTAATTATGTTGTGGATAAATGGATGAAAAGGTAAACGGCACAAAAGGAAGAGCTGGAGGAGCGTAACCATGGCAACATGATTGGGTATAAAAGAGGCAGAGGTTCGCTAATCTTCAAAAAACTGTGTCTGGAAAATGTGGAACAATTCTTCTTGATGTGAAATTGTGAATCATCTACAGTAATATTATCATCAAAGGATTCAGAGAATCTGCAGGAATCTCTGCGCGCAGTGACACGGCTGAACATCAGTGAACGGCTGTGATCTTCAGACCTGTATGAAGGTTAATGAACTGCATGGAGACAAACTCTCACAAACTCTCACTGTCTGTCTGTGAAGGTTCTCAGTCATCGCAGTCTAAAGCGTTTGGAAACAAAGGTATCTTTAAGTTTCCGGGTCGGTTGCTACTAACAGACTTACATTTGTTTACTTTTGCTCAGAAGTGACAGAACCGATCCGTACGAGCGATGAACGCTGAATGAGACATGAAAGAAACTCAGAGAGCTTTTTCAGGGGGATGATGAAATGAAAGTAAAACATATGTAAATCCAAAGCATCTGACCTCAGCCTGTGTTCCACATCTCTCTACAGGGAGTGCAGAATTATTAGGCAAATGAGTATTTTGTCCACATCATCCTCTTCATGCATGTTGTCTTACTCCAAGCTGTATAGGCTCGAAAGCCTACTACCAATTAAGCATATTAGGTGATGTGCATCTCTGTAATGAGAAGGGGTGTGGTCTAATGACATCAACACCCTATATCAGGTGTGCATAATTATTAGGCAACGTCCTTTCCTTTGGCAAAATGGGTCAAAAGAAGGACTTGACAGGCTCAGAAAAGTCAAAAATAGTGAGATATCTTGCAGAGGGATGCAGCAGTCTCAAAATTGCAAAGCTTCTGAAGCGTGATCATCGAACAATCAAGCGTTTCATTCAAAATAGTCAACAGGGTCGCAAGAAGCGTGTGGAAAAACCAAGGCGCAAAATAACTGCTCATGAACTGAGAAAAGTCAAGCGTGCAGCTGCCAAGATGCCACTTGCCACCAGTTTGGCCATATTTCAGAGCTGCAACATCACTGGAGTGCCCAAAAACACAAGGTGTGCAATACTCAGAGACATGGCCAAGGTAAGAAAGGCTGAAAGACGACCACCACTGAACAAGACACACAAGCTGAAACGTCAAGACTGGGCCAAGAAATATCTCAAGACTGATTTTTCTAAGGTTTTATGGACTGATGACATGAGAGTGAGTCTTGATGGGCCAGATGGATGGGCCCGTGGCTGGATTGGTAAAGGGCAGAGAGCTCCAGTCCGACTCAGACGCCAGCAAGGTGGAGGTGGAGTACTGGTTTGGGCTGGTATCATTAAAGATGAGCTTGTGGGGCCTTTTCGGGTTGAGGATGGAGTCAAGCTCAACTCCCAGTCCTACTGCCAGTTTCTGGAAGACACCTTCTTCAAGCAGTGGTACAGGAAGAAGTCTGCATCCTTCAAGAAAAACATGATTTTCATGCAGGACAATGCTCCATCACACGCGTCCAAGTACTCCACAGCGTGGCTGGCAAGAAAGGGTATAAAAGAAGAAAAACTAATGACATGGCCACCTTGTTCACCTGATCTGAACCCCATTGAGAACCTGTGGTCCATCATCAAATGTGAGATTTACAAGGAGGGAAAACAGTACACCTCTCTGAACAGTGTCTGGGAGGCTGTGGTGGCTGCTGCACGCAATGTTGATGGTGAACAGATCAAAACACTGACAGAATCCATGGATGGCAGGCTTTTGAGTGTCCTTGCAAAGAAAGGTGGCTATATTGGTCGCTGATTTGTTTTTGTTTTGTTTTTGAATGTCAGAAATGTATATTTGTGAATGTGGAGATGTTATATTGGTTTCACTGGTAAAAATAAATAATTGAAATGGGTGTATATTTGTTTTTTGTTAAGTTGCCTAATAATTATGCACAGTAATAGTCACCTGCACACACAGATATCCCCCTAAAATAGCTAAAACTAAAAACAAACTACAAACTACTTCCAAAAACATTCAGCTTTGATATTAATGAGTTTTTTGGGTTCATTGAGAACATGGTTGTTGTTCAATAATAAAATTATTCCTCAAAAATACAACTTGCCTAATAATTCTGCACTCCCTGTAGATTACACACAACATCCACGAGCAGGAAGTCGTCATCAATAGTTCCTGTTCCAAAAACACATCGAACAAAAGGTCAAAGGTGGCTGCAGGAGACCACTGAGGACAGTTTGTGCCCATCTCGTCTTTAACAGAGTTTAAATGTGTTTTTCAGCCCTGAATATTTTATGTGGATATCTTCTGTACTGATGATGTTATGTGTGACGGCCAGTGGGCTGGCCTTGTGTTTCGCTTTTTCTGTTACCTGTTTCTTGCAGGTAGGTGGAGCTGACCTAATTATAGATGCAGCACACCTGAGAAGGCCAGTCCCAGTGTATATAAAGACACCTTGACTGAACCAGCGGGGTCTCTGTCTCTCTCCGTCTGGCACCCATCAGATTCATTTGAGGCTTCAGTTATGGCTGTTATATCATTTCAATTGTGTTTAAGTTTCTTCACCTTATCGTCATTAAAAATATCTTACAGCCTTTAAAAGCCTGTGTGTGGTCTCCCACTTGCTTGTCACGGGTTGTGACATATGAGAGATCAAAAATGTTGGAAAAAATAATAATTTAAGATTAAATTTTGATCTTAAAGTTCCAGAAACAGACGAATGTTATCATATGTATATTACTGTATATTTAACCTTTCAATATCACAGTATTGTCCGTATGCAGCTACTGAGAGACGTTACTTTGCAGACGCTCACATGGATCCTGCTGCTGTCTGCAGGTGTTTAACAAGCTTCTGTAAACATCTGCTAAACTCTATGTGTCTATGTAATCTGCTAAACGAATTACTAATGAGTTTCATTAGCCTGCTGTCTGAGCTGCAGTCGGGTTTAACTTCATTAACACTTGAACCTGTAACAGAAGTGGAAACAGTGAAATAGAGGTAGATGACAGGAGTTTGGTGGTTTTGCAGGGGGAAGTGTGTCTTCTTTCTTTCCCTGTGTGATGTTTATCAGTGCTGGTGCTGAAATATGGAAGCTGATGTTTAGAGTATTTCCTGTGTGAGGGCGTTCAGGCTTTGTCCCATTTGCATGCCCTGGACTGTGGGGGCGTGGTCTGAATATAAGCCTGGTGATCAGAGATCACTCACACTCCTGACAGGAAGCATCAGCCTCCACCTGATCATGCAGACACAAAGAAACAGGAGAGGATATATACAACACTTCATAAACTGTAAGCATCTGTGGCTGAATGAGCTGAAGAAGCTCGCTCATGACTTGAAGAACCCGTATCTCCTAAAAGAAAACGTCCCTGAATACCCCCGACCCGAGTTTCACGTGTCTCACCTGAAACACGACACAGAGCGAGGGGCTTTATGTTGGATCAGGACAGACGGCGGCTTCAAGGATCCTCACAGAGGCTTCAGGGATCCACACAAATGGTCCCTGGTGTGGTGGAGTCTGGCTGTGGGGCCCGAGGAGATCCAGGCGGCCGAGACGAGGCTCCTGGAGAAGACCTACCCAAACCAGACGAAGGAGCAGGCTGTGAAGCAGCAGAGCTTCCTGTGGAGATTTGCCACCTCTCCGGCCTTCAGTGAGAAGTCCAGGTATGGATCGTACCGCTTCACCTTCCCCCTGCAGGACGTGCTGAGCGCCTACAGCGAGCAGGTACGTTTACATTTACAGAGGTGGGAATTTTTTTCTTCCTGAAGATACAAACATTATTCAAAACTCAACAACTCTTTATCCACAACAGTCTGAGCTTGTGTCAAAGCTACACACTAAAAATAATATACACCGTGTGACCAGGAACAATCTGTCAGCTTTTCTCTGTGTGTTATCAGTACATCATGTACATTACCTCAGGTGTGTGACAGGTGTGAGTCTCCCACTGAAAGACCTTTTGTCGTGTCCAGTTTTGCTTCGGAGCTCCGCCCATCATGAGAGTGTTCAGGACCTGCCTGTTCAAAAAGAAAGTGCAGTACTCTGTGTTGGTCCACAGCCCAGCCAATCGCGAGCTCTTCTCAGAGTTTCCATTACTTCCTGGTAATGACCCGAACGCTGTCTGCGCGTACAGAGACGGACGCTTCATCTGGAGGTCGGAGGCCATGTGTGAGACACACAGGTGAGAAACAGAGATAAACGCTCACAGACAAAGGAAGAGGGTCAACAAGTTATTGTCTGTGCTCATGCTGAGCAGCAGGGAAGAATACCTGGGCTTCTTGGAGACTCTGGGATGGTAGGAACACTTGGATGTAGGAGACAGGAACAGCCTGATCTAAACCAGGGTGGTGTTGGTTTTTCACCCATAACAAACATCCTGTTACAGGATAAGGTTGCTCCAGAATGCACTTGTACCAGGACACGCTGTGTTCAGGTCAATGATCAGCTTTGTTGTCGTTCATCTGATCTGAGGCATCCAGGTCGGTGCAGAGGTTTTTGGACCATGACACCATTTGTAGTTTTGCCTGTGTCATTTTAATTCCAATAATCAAGATGTGACTGAAGTGCACGCTTTCAGTTTTAATTCAGCAGGTTTCACAAAAGTAAAAATGTGTTAGGAGTTACAGTCACTGCTCTGAGTCAGAGAAATCATGTGCCTCATTCACAAGTGATGGGAAGGTGGAGGATGGGGTTGGGGGGGCATCGTCAGTAATGTGTACCAGACCTTTGTGATGGAGCTAAATCTGAAGGCAAATACATTCAATCTACATTGCAGCCCTCAAATATCATGAGCGTGCTGCCACTATAACTATGGGTAAGTGAACAGGTGGAGGAGTCTCTGCATAGAGAACTACCAAATTTTAAAAAGTTTCCTCCTGACATCCAGTCAGCTGATCTTTTCCAATAATTTTATGTATATATTTAAGTATATTTAAGACTTTTACTGTCTGCTTTACGTGGAGTCAGATAATTCTGCCACACTGATACTGTTTGTCTTTGGCCTTCCTCTCAGGTACGAGCTGATCCACAGACCTGATGCAAGTCAGATGGACTCTCTGGAGCTGTTTGGACAGGCTGAGTTTTATCTTTGGGATAATGTTGCCATCGCCCTGCATGTGGAGAACGGACAGGTGGTTATGAGATAATCTGGCTCTAAATAACAATTAAATTTAAAAATCAAATGGTAAATGGCCTGTATCTGTATAGCGCTTTACACATCCAGTCATCCACCCATTCACACACTGGTGATGGTAAGCTACATTGTAGCCACAGCTGCCCTGGGGCGCACTGACACTGGCGCCACCGGGCCCTCTGACCACCACCAGTAGGCAACGGGTGAAGCGTCTTGCCCAAGGACACAGCGACCGAGACTGTCGGAGCCGGGGCTCGAACCGGCAACCTTCCGATTACAAGACGAACTGCCGATTCTCTTGAGCCACGATTGCCCCACAACAACAAACTAACTCCCTGTGTGAATTGCAGATTTATTGTTGTGGAGGGGTTTGCTTGTCCCAGTGATCCCAGGGGCTTTATTGTCGGAGTGCTGGGCAGTGGCCAGCACACACTGGCAAACTGGCAAACTGATCCCAGCTACTGAGACTCCTCCAGGTGACTGGTTCCTGGTTCTGGAGACAGGCTGGACTTTGTCTCAGCTAGGGTGGATATCTTAGTATCCCCTAGTTTTCCCTGGTGGACAAGAGGATATGTTCCCTGCACCTTCAGGTCAGGGAATAGGTCCTGACTGTCATCTGTGCCTGTGCGCCGAACAGCAGTTCAGAGTAACCTGCCAGCGTGCTCCACCTGGGGGCTGTCGTCTTACTGGGAGAATTCAACACTAATGCGGGCAACAACACTGAGACCTGGAAGGGCATGATTGGGAGGAAGGGTCTGCCAGATCTGAACCAGAGCTGGACTCCTGTGTGAACCAGTTTGTCCGTAACAAACACCGTTTTGGAACGTAAGGGTGTCCGCAACTGCACATGGCACTAGGACACCCCAATCCACAGGTCGATGATCAATTTTGTGATTATATCATCAGATCTGTGGCCGTATGTTCTGGACATTTGGGTGAAGACAGATGGTGAGCTTTTAACTGATCACCACCTGGAGGAGGAATTGGATCAGGTGGCAGGGGACGATGGTAGACAGACCTGGTGCCCCCGTCTGCGAGATCTTCAACTGCTGCACTGAGCTGCGGCTGCAAGGTCGTTGGTGCCTGTCGTGGTGGTAACCCCCAAACCAGATGCAGGACACCGGAGTGCAGCTGATTTGACTGAGGATATTGTTGGGTTGGAAGGAATACATCAAGGACCTCCTTAATCCCAGTCTTCCATAAAGCAAGCAGAGTCTGGAGACCTGGGGAGTGACTAGTCCATCACCGGAGTGAGGTCACTGAGGCAGTTAAACAACTCCTTGGCCCTTGGTGTGGATGAAGTTCGCCCTGAGTTTCTGAAGGATCTGGATCTTGCAGGGCTGTCTTGGTTGATATGCCTCTACAATGTTGTGTGGAGAGGGGCAGTACCTCTGGACTGGCAGACTGGGATGGTGGTTACCATCTTCAAGAAGAGGGACTGGAGGGTGTCCTCTGACTGTAGGGGGATTGGTAGGTGAGGAGTTTGACCATTTGTGAGGGGCTCAAAGTAGAGCCATTACTCCTCTACATCGAAAGGAGCCAGTTAAGCTGGTTTGGCCATGTAACAAGGAAGCCTCCTGGGTGCCCTACTGGGTGAGGTGTTCTGGGTATGTTCCACTGGGAGGGGGTCCCAGGACAGACCCAGGACACACAGGAGAGATTATATCTCTTGGCTGGCCTGGGAACACTGGAGGAGGTGGCTGCGGCCTCCATAACGCGGCCTCAGATAAGCGGAAGAAGATGGATGGTTAGAATAAACTCACAGGCTGATGTGTGTCTGACAGTTAAGCTCTTAACTAATCTTTGTAGTCACTAAGCTTTATTGTTCACTCTCTCTTTTGTTTTTCTTTTTCAGGTACTGAAGTTTGATTCTGAACAACTGAGAGAGAACCTGAACTTCTGTGAACCAGACAGACCCACAATCACACCCAACTTCTATTTTGATCATTTTGAAAATGCTAAAATCTTGGTTAACCAATTGTGGCCCGACTCAGACTCCCTGCTGGAGGAGGAGCCTTCACTCAAGCTCAGTTTCAAAGGTAATTAATCCATAATTGAAACCAGCATTTCCTTTATCGGACTGGGTGAAGATGCCAGTTTTATGCTTTGGTACAAAACTTTATTCCATAGTTGTTTTTTTTAAACTAAAAATCACTAAAACCAGTTTGTTTGTAGGACAAGCTAATGGTTCAGATAAAGCATCACACAGATACCTGCTAATCAGCACCATCCAGAGAAAACTGTGGAATCTGACCAAAGCTCTTAGTCAGACTTGTTGGATGGTCTGTTATTACAGTAACCTCAGAGCAGCCATGTTATTGGTCAGGTGATGTCATTAAAAATGCTCTAAAAGGCTCCAACAGCACAAACAAGGTCCAGTTCAGGTGAAGCTAGCAGACAGCTAGCAGCTACACCCACCTGTCTCACCATCCACCTGTCAGTTACATAGGCCACACCCCTAGTAATGCAGACTTTATTCCTTAATAAAATTTAAAAAGCTGTTATGAAGGTAGAAATGATCTGCAGAGACCAAACAGTTTGCATATAAGGCTGTAAACATGTTTCACTCTGCTGTAAAGCTTTAACATTGGAGTCTGTGGGACTGACTCACTGCTGCCTCTGCTGGACGTTAGAGGAATTGCAGGTTTTAGCTTCAAACACTGGCTTCAGTTTGGGAATGAAGACCACGTCTGTCTCTGACATATTCTCCTCTTTCTCTGCAGCGCTCTTTCTTTCCATGAGAAAACCAAAGAGGATTAAAGACTTTACTGAAGTTTGAAGCCTGACTGCAGTGAGACGACGCCTCCAGTTTAAACTGTTTGTTTGCTGTTCTGTATTTTAGACCAACCAAGCGTATTGTTTGATAGCGGTGTGGTCACAGCTTTAGATAACGCGTATTTATGGGTTTTGAACCTATGAATTCATTTTTGTGTTGTTTTAACCTTTGGTGAGATAAGAGTGGGTGGAGCATCACAGCGCTGCATCTCTAACCTACAGCAGAAGTCGGTGTTGTTGGTGTGACGGGTGGATGGATGTGACGTGTTCATGTACCCAAAGTTTAATATGAGACATTTCTGTATTTTGGCAAAGTGAAAGCTGTTTTTATTTTGTATCTGAAACACAAAGATGACTTTATTCATTTATTCACGCTTTGATCCAAACAGAAGAATAATATGTGAGTGTGCAGCGTTTAAAGCGTGGAAGTAATCACATTACTTTGAGTTTGATTCCATAAAAAGTGACAAAAACATTAGCGTCCTTCTTTTTACAGCGAAAAAACCCTAAACCTCCGAGCAAACACCAAATGCGCTGCCGCTGGAATGTGACACAGAGAAACTCCCGGATCCTCCCACTGACATGACCGCTGCAGCACACCTGCACCAGAGCACACCTCCGCCTGCTTTACAGGTGAAAATAGAGCAACAGGACCACTAGTCTTTGATTTTATTTATTTTCTGCTGTGTTTTACTTGCATCTATTTGAAAGACTGAGTGTAAACACAAAACATATTTTATTTTATGTGCAGAAAATAGGTTTAAATGTTAAACTAATTTCTTCCAGTCAGAGAATGTTGCATATAATTAAATGTTTGCTTGATGCATAAAGTTAAAAGATTAAAACTAATAAAACAAGTTTTAAAAAGAGACTTTTCCATTTGATTACATTTTGTATGATGGATTATGTAGAAAAAGTAGAATTGGGCTGAAAGATCTATCGCTTTATTACCTATTCAGGTTGTAAATCGTGTTTTTAAAAAATAACTACACTCAAAAAAATGAAACGTTGACTTTAATTAAAATTATTTTGTCAACAGGTTCCACGAAATTGCATTGTGTTCATTTAAAGCAAAAATCTTTAAGTCATTTGACTTAAGACTTTGGGAGGGGGGGGGGGGGGGGGTGTCTATACTTTTGTTGTTAAAATGTTCCGTCTCAATTACGTGCTTTTTATATTTTTAGTAGTGTGTCCCACAAACAGCAAATGTTGTCAAAAAAGTAAGAAATCTTTGGGGGTGCTTTGATTCATTTTTGGGGGTGCTTCAGCTTCAGCACCCCCAAAATGGGCTAAAATCACCCATTTTTTTACGTGCGCTCAAAAAAAATTTGAGCGCACGTAAAAAAAAGTTTGCAGGTGCAAGTGTTGCAATTTGAGGAGAAATTTATTTTATTTATTTGAGTGAACAAAATTCATTCCTGCTTGTGTGATGTGATCACCAATTTAGCTCGCTGGGCTGTTTTAGCTCAGTGAGATGAGCAGCCGCTCTCAGACCAGGAGGTCCGGGTTCAAGTCCCGCTTACGGCAACATTTTCTTCAGTTAACACTTCAACTGTTTAAACTCTTTTCCACACAAATTTCAGCTTTTTCACTACTTTTCAGCACAAATTCCAGCTTCTTAAGCTGTTTTTAGCACAAACTTCATCCTCTTCTGCTCTTTTCAGCACAATTCAGCTTCTTCTGCACAGTGAATATTTTTTCTCTCATCATATCTTTGCTTGAGACCAGAGCAGGCGTTGCTCAGTGGGTTGAGCAGCTACGATGAGGTCTGGTGGCAAAGGTTCGAAGCCTACATGTGACATTTGCTGCACATCTTTCCTGCTTGCATGCACTCTGCGTTATTGACACTGCTTAGAGATAAGATAAGATAAAAACTTTATTAATCCCTCGGGTGGGTTCCTCTGGGAAATTCGGTTCCAAATAAGCACAGCACCGACAGAAGTTATAGAGTTACAGAATATTATATATATATATATATATATATATATACACACACATATATAAATACAAAGACATATATAGATAAAAATATACAAAGGGGATAAATAGAATAAATAGGAATAAAATAAAAATAAAAATACAAGTGGATTGCACATTTCAAGTATGGAGTCTTTTGCACCGTTGACTATTAACAAAAAGTATTGCACAAAGGTAATTGCACAGTGAGGTGAAGAGGCACTACAGCTTAGTTGTTCCCCCCTCCTTTGTCCTCCTGTTTCCCCTCCCTCTCCCCTCCAGAGAGGAGTTAAACAGTTTGATGGCGTGTGGGACAAAGGAGTTTTTAAGTCTGTTGGTTCTTGTCTTGGGGAGAAGCAACCTGTCACTGAACAGGCTCTTCTGGTTGTTTATGGCCGTGTGCAGAGGATGCCCAGCATTGTCCATAATGTCCAGCAGTTTCTTTAGTGTCCTTTTCTCTGCCACTGTCACCAGAGTGTCCAGCTTCATGCCGACCACAGAGCCAGCCTTCCTGATCAGTTTTTCCAGCCTGGATGAGTCCTTCTTTGCTGTGCTGCTCCCCCAGCACACCACAGCATAGAAAAGTACTCCAGCAACCACCGACTGGTAAAACATCCTCAGGAGCTTCCTGCAGATGTTAAAAGACCTCAGCCTCCTGAGGAAGTACAGTCGGCTTTGGGCTTTTTTATACAGGTGCTCTGTGTTGCATGACCAGTCCAGTTTGTTGTCCATGTGTGTGCCCCTTCAAATACAGCAGTTTTCAGCAAACAGTTCAGCTTCCACACAGTGTTTCCAGCAGGTAGTTCTCCTTCTTCTGCTGTTTTCAGATTACACTACACGGCATTCACACTGCATTTTCGCAGGAAATGCAACTTTTTCTAGTTACAACTGTTTTTGCATTACTGCCGCCTTGTGGATATATGAAGTATATCGATCCTAATTAACTTAACTTAAATGTTATGCCATCAAGTAACACATTAGTATTCTGTACAGACAATAATAGAGACAATTACATAGACTTTATTAGAAAAACATATTTTAACTTAACAATAACATATATTTTAAGTAAAATGAAAATAAATAATTTATATAGACTGGTTAGGACATGCTTTTTAAAAAAGTGGGAGAAAAATCATCAGAAATATCAGAAAAGGTGTTAATGCGACATTTGGTGAGTTACATTATAGTGAGTTACATTACATTGAGCTACATTACAGTGAGTTACATTACAGTGAGTTACATTACATTGAGCTACATTACATTGAGCTACATTACAGTGAGCTACATTACAGTGAGTTACATTACATTGAGCTACATTACAGTGAGTTACATTACATTGAGCTACATTACAGTGAGTTACATTACATTGAGTTACATTACAGTGAGTTACATTACATTGAGCTACATTACAGTGAGTTACATTACATTGAGTTACATTACATTGAGCTACATTACAGTGAGTTACATTACATTGAGTTACATTACAGTGAGTTACATTACATTGAGCTACATTACAGTGAGTTACATTACAGTGAGTTACATTACATTGAGCTACATTACAGTGAGTTACATTACAGTGAGTTACATTACATTGAGCTACATTACAGTGAGCTACATTACAGTGAGCTACATTACAGTGAGCTACATTACAGTGAGTTACATTACAGTGAGTTACATTACATTGAGCTACATTACATTGAGCTACATTACAGTGAGTTACATTACATTGAGCTACATTACAGTGAGCTACATTACAGTGAGTTACATTACATTGAGTTACATTACAGTGAGTTACATTACATTGAGCTACATTACATTGAGCTACATTACAGTGAGCTACATTACAGTGAGCTACATTACAGTGAGTTACATTACAGTGAGTTACATTACATTGAGTTACATTACAGTGAGCTACATTACAGTGAGCTACATTACAGTGAGTTACATTACATTGAGCTACATTACATTGAGCTACATTACAGTGAGCTACATTACAGTGAGTTACATTACAGTGAGTTACATTACATTGAGCTACATTACATTGAGCTACATTACAGTGAGCTACATTACAGTGAGTTACATTACATTGAGTTACATTACATTGAGCTACATTACAGTGAGTTACATTACATTGAGCTACATTACAGTGAGTTACATTACATTGAGTTACATTACATTGAGCTACATTACAGTGAGTTACATTACATTGAGCTACATTACAGTGAGTTACATTACATTGAGTTACATTACATTGAGCTACATTACAGTGAGTTACATTACATTGAGTTACATTACAGTGAGTTACATTACATTGAGCTACATTACAGTGAGTTACATTACAGTGAGTTACATTACATTGAGCTACATTACAGTGAGTTACATTACATTGAGTTACATTACAGTGAGTTACATTACAGTGAGTTACATTACATTGAGCTACATTACAGTGAGTTACATTACAGTGAGTTACATTACATTGAGCTACATTACATTGAGTTACATTACAGTGAGCTACATTACAGTGAGTTACATTACAGTGAGTTACATTACAGTGAGCTACATTACAGTGAGCTACATTACATTGAGTTACATTACATTGAGCTACATTACAGTGAGTTACATTACATTGAGTTATATTACAGTGAGCTACATTACAGTGAGTTACATTACATTGAGTTACATTACAGTGAGTTACATTACAGTGAGTTATATTACAGTGAGCTACATTACAGTGAGTTACATTACAGTGAGTTACATTACAGTGAGCTACATTACATTGAGTTACATTACAGTGAGTTACATTACAGTGAGCTACATTACAGTGAGCTACATTACAGTGAGTTACATTACAGTGAGTTACATTACAGTGAGTTATATTACAGTGAGCTACATTACAGTGAGTTACATTACAGTGAGTTACATTACAGTGAGTTACATTACAGTGAGCTACATTACAGTGAGTTACATTACAGTGAGTTACATTACAGTGAGCTACATTACAGTGAGCTACATTACAGTGAGCTACATTACAGTGAGTTACATTACAGTGAGCTACATTACATTGAGCTACATTACAGTGAGTTACATTACAGTGAGCTACATTACAGTGAGCTACATTACAGTGAGTTACATTACATAAAACATGAATCTGAAATTCATTTGACTCGATGGTTCAGTCATAAGCTTTAGTTTTCCCACAATCCTTTGCGGTTCAAAGGGTTTGAACAAAGTCGTTGGTGCTTTTGTGTTTCGATCAGTGGTTGTTGATCAATCGTCATGCCAATGTGCATATTAATTATCATAAGTGCTCTCACAGCCCTTTGTTCCTTCACTGGCCTGGTTTCAGTCATTATGCAAATGTCCTGTTTGTAAGGTTGGAAACCTGCAGTCAGCTGAGACTGAAGACGTCACCTGATGATGATGAAACGTTTCTCCCACTGAATCTTTTTCATTCTTTTCACTGTTTCTCCTTCAGATTTTTATTCATTGTCACAGATTAGAGGAAACGGATCGTCTTCAGGTTCATCGCAGACGTGTTTCACTGCAAGTAGAACTAATCATCTATGCAATAATTAAAATATTAGTTAGTTAAGGCTCTGATATGATCTGCTCAACAGCCAAGAAAACTGCTGAAGTGCTGCTGCACCATCAATAGTGTTTGAGTTTTTGACAGCAGGGGGCGCTGCTGATCTAAAAACCCACCCCATGAGCTCTTAGCTGGGTGAACCAGTCGATTCTGTAATCTTCCCAAAGTGCTCCGACTGTCCCCGTGTAGCTCTCAGTGATCACAGACGAGGATTTCAGGACCTCTGAGCGTTGAGGTGGCCGTAGGAGTGCTCAGACGTGTTCTTTGGACTTCTTGGGAAGAATTACAAGGTTCTTAAGGTTTGATACCCTCATTCAGGTTCAGGACTGCTTGAGGTGCTTCTTAGTGTTCAAAGAAGGATTCAGAGATCAGGTCTATCAGGTTTCGTTGGTACCTGAGGTTGTAGGAGTGCCTACATATGTCATTTGTCTTTGCTGGAAGAGGTTTTGGTGACACCATTGAGGTCCTGGGACAAAAATGTGGTGATCACGTACATTAGGGTGGTATGTGAAGTTCTGAGAGTGCTTCTGTCTCAGAGTGACGCTGAAAAACTAGTTCATGCATTTATTACTTCCAGGCTGGACGACTGTAATTCATTATTATCAGGATGTCCAAAAAACTCACTGAAAAGCCTTCAGCTAATCCAAAATGCTGCAGCAAGAGTCCTGACAGGGACTAGAAAGAGAGAGCAGATTTCTCCTGTTTTGGCTTCCCTTCATTGGCTTCCTGTTAAGTCCAGAATTGAATTCAAAATCCTGCTCCTCACATACAAGGTCTTAAATAATCAGGCCCCATCTTATCTTAATGACCTTGTAGTACCATATCACCCTATTAGAGCACTTCGCTCTCGCTCTGCAGGCCTACTTGTTGTTCCTAGAGTATTTAAAAGTAGAATGGGAGGCAGAGCCTTCAGTTTTCAGGCCCCTCTTCTGTGGAACCAGCTTCCAGTTTGGATTCAGGAGACAGAAACTATCTCTACTTTTAAGATTAGGCTTCAAACTTTCCTTTTTGCTAAAGCATATAGTTAGGGCTGGACCAGGTGACCCTGAATCCTCCCTTAGTTATGCTGCAATAGACGTAGGCTGCCGGGGGATTCCCATGATGCATTGAGTTTTTCCTTTCCAGTCACCTTTCTCACTCACTATGTGTTAACAGACCTCTCTGCATTGAATCATATCTGTTATTAACCTCTGTCTCTCTTCCACAGCATGTCTTTTATCCTGTCTTCCTTCTCTCACCCCAACCGGTCGCAGCAGATGGCCGCCCCTCCCTGAGCCTGGTTCTGCCGGAGGTTTCTTCCTGTTAAAAGGGAGTTTTTCCTTCCCACTGTCGCCAAAGTGCTTGCTCATAGGGGGTCATATGATTGTTGGGTTTTTCTCTGTATCTATGAAGCGCCTTGAGGCGACTTTTGTTGTGATTTGGCGCTATATAAATAAAATTGAATTGAATTGAATTGCTTATATGTGCTCTCGTTACCCCTCTGTGGGTTTGTCAAGGTCATTGATATCATTGGGAGTCTTTCTTGTGTACTTATAAAGTCCTAGTAGGCCTAGGATGACCTTAAAGGACCAGTTGGTAGGTTCTTTTGGCACTTGAGATGGTTGTGGGAGTGCAGTTATACGTCCTCTTTGTCCCTGTTGTGATTCAAGCACTACTTGAGGAGGATCACGTGGTTACTGAGGAGGTTTTGACACTTCAAACTACCTAAACCTCCTGCTGTACATCCTCATGTGGCTTGTTAGTGTCCTTATAGAGTCGAAGGGACACTAGGAAGGAGCAGTGAAATGTTTCCAAGCAGAGAACCGCAGATGTTCTGACCTTCATCCCAGCTGCGAGCTGAACATCATCAGTGTTTATCTGTAAAGTCTGTTGGCGAGGTGGTTTACCTCCTGACTGATGGCTCGCTGAGCGACTCCAAGTCAGCCTGATGATGTCACAGTGAATATGTCCGCCTTTGACGTGAGTCAGTGACTCTGCAGAGACGTGGGACAGATTATTATCACCATGACGATGAACCCTTTCACTGGGCACTGCCTCCTGCAGCAGACGTAGGTATGAAAATATGAAATGTAAATGAGCCGAAGGCGAGTTAATCATCAGCAGGTAGACGGAGAATAAATGAGGTTCACACTGGATGACCCTCAGCAGGCGTTGCTGTGATTTGACAGTGAAATGAGCTTCAGTCAGCTTCCTGAAAAATCCTAAAATAAACCAGTTTATTAGGACCAGCAGAGCCAGGAAGCAGCAAACGCAGAGTTCATGAAGTCCACGGGTCGAAGTTAATGTGCTCATGAAAAGTGTGTTAACCTCGTAAGACCCGAACTCTTTCATGGCATTTTTAATTTGGGCTTATTGGGACCTGATGAATGTAAAAACAAAGAATTAAAGTTTTTTTTTAC
Organism: Perissodus microlepis; assembly: GCF_051167445.1. Classification (NCBI taxonomy): domain Eukaryota; kingdom Metazoa; phylum Chordata; class Actinopteri; order Cichliformes; family Cichlidae; genus Perissodus; species Perissodus microlepis. The sequence goes on along the minus strand of NC_140470.1, from coordinate 33,072,611 downwards.
CTAATTTTTGTTTTTGAGAAAAATGAGATCAACATATGAGGACATTTGTTTCAAATTTTGATAGGACAGTGGCAGCATAACGTCCTCGTAAGTGGACATCAGGCCCTTGTAGTTTGGTCTAGACGTCCCAGAATGTGATGTTCACGTATGTGGACGCCAGGTCCCAGGAGGTTAAATGTCCCAGGAACGATAGTTTAGCACTTCTTTCATTAGATTTAGTTTCTTTCTGTTCCCGGTGTTTCAGCATTTGTGCTTTTACTGTTTTGAATCTTTATTTTCAGCTTCTGTTACCATCAGCATTATTTTTAGAGTTTGTTCAGCTATCATACTGTTTGTGTCAGGTACGCAGGTATTACAGTCAAACTACACCTCAGCTGTCCACACGAGATTCCTGACATCCTGGGGCCAGTTGGGAATCCTCTTCAACTGTGGCTCAGATATTTAGGAGTGATTGGAAGTCCTAAAGCTGAAGAGTTTAGGACATTTTTGAAGAAAACATATGTAAACAAAGCTACCACAAACAAAACAGGTAACAGCTGACGGGAAGCCACACCCACAGCCGCCATGTTAACGCTGCTACCTGTGACACTACCAAAGCGGTCACGCTGCTGAGCAGCTGGAACCCTCCATCAGACCAGACTGATGTTGGAGTGGAAACATGGACCTGTCCTACTTTACAGACCATTACATTTAAACTGAGCTCATGGTTTTATTAAAATGTTACGTTTTCACGGTTTAAATATTTAATTTAAGTTTTGATATTGTCAATAAAATAGTAAATATGTTTTATTTGTTCAGTGCTTTTCAGTTTCTTTTTAAGAAATCAGCAGTGTCACAGATCTTCGCTCCAATGGAAACCAGCTCAACAGCTTTGGGGCCACAACCTCGAAACCACAGTCGCCTTTGGTCTTTAACCTGGACCGAGGTGCAGCACGGAGCAGCAGACCTCAGAGATCTCCAGGCTCTGACAGTTTATGAGCTCTGAAAATCTTTGCAGTCTGTTGTTATGACATTTCACATTTTGGGAAATGTGTCGTTTCCATCATTAGACAAAAACTGTGAAGGCAGCGTCTGCACAGCAGGGGGCGCTGCAGAGACTAAACATGCTGCGTGAATCACTGATGCAAAGAAGGAAGTACCATGAGAGTTTGGGTGACGGTGTCTGTCCATCGTACTGGGAACACTGGTGAGTCACTGGAGTCACGAGGCTCACGCTGATGTTTGGGCCGTGAGTCACGGTCCGATCAAACCTTCTCACTGATTCAAAAAGGAAAACAAGAAGTGACCTGCTGATGTCATCAACTTCTTCTTCTGCTCTTCTGCTGATTCGAGTCTCTTCGCTTTACTTTTAGTAAGTGTGAAGTTAAATATAAAGACGGTAAAATGCTGACAGGCTGCAACCCTGCCTGACCCACTGGGATTTAACGTTTCTGCTCAGCAGCGCCCCCTGTGGCCTCAAAAATATTGGCGAGTCAAGTTTAATGTGGAGATAAAGTCTGATGAGACGGACGGATCGTCTCAGTCGTTCTCTCTGCTGAGGTTTGGCCCATTTCTCCTTCAGTGTGATGGCGTTTGCCTCAGTGGGACAGTTTGACCCTCGTCCTCCATCTTTGCTAACATGTTCACGTGAGCCTAACCACAGCTCTGTAGCCACTTGGATATCAAACTTTACTGACACAGCTGGAGATCATTTCATTGGAGCTGAAGTCCAGTTTGGACCCGGAAATAAACGCCACTCACACCTGATCTGTAACCACAGACTGTAGACAATGATGGAAGTAGCTTCTAGGTCAGAGAGCCTTAATCTCTGAGCTCAGTTTATTATTGTCTAGCTTACAATATAAAGTACCTTGATTTACTGCTGTTGTGATTTAAATAAATAAAAGTGAATTGAACTTCTGTGTTGAGTTTATGGTCTCAGTTGCTGTTTATCAGCTACAAACATGTTGATCCAGACGCTCTACAGAGGAGCGGCTTCGGCCTGAAACAAACTGCAGGATCACGTCTCAAAGCTTCGACAGGAAGAGGAAGTGGCTCCCTGCGTATGAAGAGACGCTCCAGAGGAAAACACGACATCCTGAAAGAGCTCAGCCTCTTTAACCCTTTGTCGTCTCTAACACACTTTCTGATGTCGCGTGAGCAGAGTGCAGACAGACGTGAGCATCTTTTAGTCAGAGTCTCCAGATGTCCACACGCTACGAGGACGTGACTTTGAGCTCGGTGACGGTGTTGGTCCCTTCATAAGTCGGTCCTGTCCGATGGACTCATGGAATCCTGCTTCATCCACATCATCTTCAAATATTTTAATTTATCTGGACCTTTCAGTTCACTGTTCTCTGTTACACTGTCACCAGGGTTAGGGTTAAACACGGCTTTACTCTTTACTTTAACCTTTGTTTTGTCCTCTAAAGAAATCTTTTGCCATCAAAAATGTTTTTTTATTCATCAAGTGGTCTGAAAATAACAGGAGGTGTTCAGTACTATGCTATGCATCATTGGAATAAGTTTTAAGTAATTTGATTTATTTATGTTTTTTTTATTGGATTTTATAACACCTGTGGTCCTCGCGGGTCAAAATGTCCCCAAAGTACAAAGTGTGGCAAAGGACCACATTTTCACACCACACTGCTTTCAAACATCTTTGATCTTGGATCACTGATGTGTGGGGTCAAGCAAAGGTCACAAGAACAAACCACAAAACCACAATGAGGAGGCAGGTGCTCTACATTCAATTCAATCTTATTTACACAGCGCCGAATCACAACAACAGTCGCATCAAGGTGCTTCATATTGTAAGGTCGACCCTACAATAATACGTACACAGAAAGTAGCTCACAGGCCTCCACTGCACTGGAGGCTTGTGAGCTAATTTTTTTACCATGTTGTGCAAAGCAATGACCAGTAGGACAAAGCACATATTGTCCTCTAGTATAATGAGGAGGAAGAATCAATGTTCAGGAAGATCCAGGGTTAGAAGATAAAGAAAATATTGTCAATATTTAGAGCACATGCTACCCTTTCTCTGAAAAAGCACATCACCCACCCGCAGAAGAGGAAGAAGGCTATGAAGTGAAGAAAAGTGATGAAGAATCTGAACTATGTTCAAGTAGGTTCTCAGACATCCAGGACATGGTAGTCTGAGGAGCTTGGAAAGAAAGTGACTGGGCTTCTTGAAGTTTCTTGAATTTTCAGAATGTGAAACTGAAATAGAAGATGTGTCAGAGGACTGCACATCTTTTATTTCAATTATGATGAAGACAAAGAATCAAGCAGGAAAGAGGAGTCAGCTGAGACAGAGGAATATTTGCAGTAATGTGAGGAAACACTGATCTGGTCTTCTATCCTTCCCAGTGACAGACGATGCCTGACTCTCTCATGTGCCTCAGAGAAAGACAACCTACCACCAAGCACATATGCCAGGTCCCATACTCCTTCAGTGGCTTTTCTACTCGAGCACTGAAAGCATTACACACAGTGTATTCTGCTTGTATTCAGCTTTTTAACGTTCACATGCCAATGGATGCATCAGAGACCAAGTTGGGGTTCAGTAACTTGCCCAAGGACACCTTGGTAAGAACTCCAGACTAGAGCACACAGAGATTGAACCAACAACCATCCAATTAGCAGATGACCTGCTCTACAGCCAACTCAGTGACAAACAAGGAGGGACAACGAGAGGAAGAAAAATGGACCGAATGCAGCTGTAGGCATATGTGGGTGTGTTGATTCTTACTGCCGCGCATCCAGTAGAGTCGCTACGGCCAGTTCATGACATCCTGAGTCTGGTAGAGAAGTTTTCATGCTGACACAAGATTAAACAGAGAAGCACAAAAAGGATATAATTTCTTGATAAAGATACAATAGATGATCATCGTTCATGACACAAACGTGCTCCCATGAGGTGTATGGAACAAGTGGGTGTTTCTCCTGCTGTGATGTAAGATCCAGGTACTGATGTGACTGTATGAGCACCAAGTCCCCTTCAGAGGACTCTGTCCAACAAAACATCCAAGTAAACCAGGGAGCTATGAGATAAAAACATGGGCAGCATGTGATGCAGGTCCAGCTGTACATGGAACATGCTCGTGCACGATGGCAAACCGTCTGTCCTGCAGTCAGGACACGCGAGTTGTCCCCAACATTGCAGGTTTCCAAAAGAAAACAATCACCTGTAACACCTTGTTTACTTCATATGACCCTTGGCCTGCAACTGCAGAAAGAAAGGTTTTATGAGGTTTTATCAGACATAAATTTGAAATGGAGAAAAGAAATAGTGTCAAAATGTTTGAATTAAGTTTTAATTAAAAGTGGGTGAAAAATCTCATATTAATTAAGTATCAATCAAACCAGATGGTGTCATTTTGACCCCTGAGGACCACAGCTGTGACTATGTGCTGCCATTTCTCACTAAAGTTCAACATACAGCACTCTGTAGTTATTCAGATCAAAATAATCTGAACATTTAAACATTTTATTGTTTCATTTTATTTTCGCTCAAAAACAGACGATACCTTATGTAAACAAGGTCTGTGGCCCTAAATTGCAAAATGAAAGGTCAATTTTGTGTTAATGTGTTAATCTTAAGTAAAACTCAGGTGTAACACTGAATTGATTGACAATTTGTACTTTGTACTTGAAAAAACACTGAAATGAAGTGGGGACATTTCTGACCCTTGAGGAGAACAGGTGTGTGGAAATCGGGAGGACATTATGAGGGTTAAGTCACCACGTCCAGCCGATCATCTATGAGTTTATTCAGCCATGAAATTTCAAATACATTTGAAATATTCAGAGCGCTGCTTTAACTTACACACATGCATTGTGCTGCTTTCACTAAACAATAAATCTAATTTGTAGTGAACTATTTTATATTATTAATTTCTAACCTTTTCCTCTAGTTGTTAGCAACGTTTACCAATTTTTCATTTTGATCTGAACATTATCAAACTCCAGTTTTACATATTTTCAGACAGTAATTGGAAACTCTATCAATACTTTTAGTTCATAATTTAATGCTTCTTAATATCGTTCTAGTGATTTCTATTTCTCTGTAATTCTATTAGAATTCATGCTGTTAGCTAACAAGTTTGTTAATGTTAGCAAACGATTTCTGACATTTGCCTTGTAAATCAGCTAGCTGTTCACGTTTTTAGCATCTAACTACTTCATTTGTTTATCCAAACTTTATGTTTAGTGATCACGTTCAAGTGGAAACCGAGTTAAGTTTAGTTTTAGCTTTTGTGTTGCAGTTAGCTATTTTAGCGTTTATGTTTAGCTAACAGTTTGATTTGTTTATTAACTGTTAGCCACACTTAAGTGAGCTATTTCAAACATTTTCTGAGTAATACTTAGAAATTTATATAACTGATGTATTTTTCGTGTTTTTCTATGTATCTATTGTTTATCTTGTTGAATTTCTTCTCCTTTCCTTAAATTGTTATTTAGGCAGCTGCTTTTGTCAATTAGTGCTATATGAACTGAATTTAACGAACACCCCAATAATAAAGACTCATCAATAGTTCAGATTTAAAGCAGCAGGATTCGATCTGTGTCATAAATTAGTGTTCAACGATGCAGAGATACTGCAGGAAAATAAAAGTCTCTGGTTTGGTTGGCGTCAGAGATGATTATATTTCATGTGTGTAGACATTTATTCACCCTGGTAGCCTGAATATCTGGTGTATTTATTGTTGCCCTGAACCTGTCTGCTGAGTTTTGGACACGGTGTGTTTGTGATTTGTTTATTCTGTAGTCAGTCGCTATAACAGTCCTTTCATCGTTTGAGGAAGTTGTTTGTCCCGGGTCATTCATTAACTTCACTTCCCCTGAATTCATTTACCTGAACAACAACAAGCCGGCTTCACATGACGACGGCGCAGACGCCGTCATGGAGCTAAAATCAACTTTTACCGTCACAGCTGAGCTGCACGTTTAAAGTTAGCATTAGAGGAAGTTAAAGAGCAGAAGCATCGTAAAAGGCTAACTAATAACCAGAACAGGCATCGCTGACAGCCGTGCTTCCTTTGTGCTGGTTCTACCATCTGGTTTTATCCACGGTTTTTACATTTTGATTCTGAACCTTTCAGGCTGATGTTGATCGAGTTCACTGAAGCAGCCTCTGAATAAATGATGAGGACGGCGAGGAAACCCTCAGCTGTGCAGGGAGTGATGCAAACAGAGACGTTCCAACATGCTTTACTCACTTTTCCTCTCTTTTATGATTTAAGGTGACCTGAGACTTTACTTCTGTGTAACGTGTCTGCTGGGCTGGATAAAGACATTAATCCAGCATTAACAAAAAGCTCCTTTTGTCATCATTAAGGTGAAAGTTCACCTCGTTTTTACACAACAGCCGACTGCAGGAAGCTCAGTCAGAGAAAATACACTAAATTAAATCATCGAGAGAGACAACCATCGCATTTGTGTGTGTCTGTCTGTGTCTGTCTGTGTCTGTCTATGTCTGTGTGTGTGTGTGTGTGTGTCTGTCTGTGTGTGTCTGTGTGTCTGTGTGTGTCTGTGTGTGTTTGTCTGTGTGTGTCTGTCTGTGTGTGTCTGTCTGTGTTTGTCTGTGTGTGTGTGTGTCTGTCTGTGTGTGTCTGTGTGTTTCTGTGTGTCTGTGTGTATCTGTGTTTGTGTGTGTCTGTGTGTGTGTGTCTGTGTGTGTGTGTCTGTGTGTGTTTGTCTGTGAGTGTATGTGTCTGTCTGTGTGTGTCTGTGTGTGTCTGTCTGTGTGTGTCTGTGTGTTTGTGTGTGTCTGTGTGTGTGTCTGTGTGTGTTTGTCTGTGTGTGTGTGTGTGTGTCTGTGTGTGTTTGTCTGTGTGTGTGTGTGTGTCTGTGTGTGTCTGTCTGTGTGTGTCTATGTGTTTGTGTGTGTCTGTGTGTGTGTCTGTGTGTGTCTGTGTTTGTGTCTGTGTGTGTGTGTGTGTTTGTGTCTGTCTGTGTGTGTCTGTGTTAGTGTGTCTGTGTGTGTGTCTGTGTGTGTCTGTGTTTGTGTGTGTGTCTGTGTGTGTGTGTGTGTGTGTCTGTGTTTGTGTGTGTGTCTGTGTGTGTCTGTCTGTGTCTGTGTGTCTGTCTGTGTCTGTGTCTGTGTCTGTGTGTGTTTGTGTTTGTGTTTGTGTCTGTGTGTGTTTGTGTCTGTGTGTGTGTCTGTGTGTGTCTGTCTGTGTGTGTCTGTGTGTGTGTCTGTGTGTGTCAGTCTGTGTGTGTCTGTGTTTGTGTCTGTGTTTGTGTGTGTGTCTGTGTGTTTGTGTGTGTCTGTCTCTGTGTGTGTGTGTGTGTGTGTGTGTGTCTGTCTGTGTGTGTCTGTCTGTGTGTGTCTGTCTGTGTGTGTCTATGTGTTTGTGTGTGTCTGTGTGTGTGTCTGTGTCTGTGTGTGTCTATGTTTGTGTGTGTGTCTGTGTGTGTGTGTGTGTGTGTGTTTGTGTCTGTCTGTGTGTGTCTGTGTGTGTCTGTGTTTGTGTGTGTGTCTGTGTGTGTGTGTGTCTGTGTGTGTCTGTGTGTGTGTCTGTCTGTGTCTGTCTGTGTCTGTCTGTGTGTGTGTCTGTGTTTGTGTGTGTGTCTGTGTGTGTCTGTGTCTGTGTCTGTGTGTGTTTGTGTCTGTGTGTGTTTGTGTCTGTGTGTTTGTGTCTGTGTGTGTGTCTGTGTGTGTCTGTCTGTGTGTGTCTGTCTGTGTGTCTGTGTTTGTGTGTGTGTCTGTGTGTTTGTGTGTGTTTGTGTGTGTCTGTGTCTCTTTGTGTCTGCCTGTGTGTGTGTCTGTCTGTGTCTGTCTGTGTGTCTGTCTGTGTGTGTCTGTCTTTGGGTCTGTGTGTGTGTGTGTGTGTGTGTGTGTCTGTGTCTGTCTGTCTGTGTGTGTCTGTGTGTGTGTCTGTCTGTGTTTGTGTGTGTTTGTGTGTGTCTGTGTGTGTCTGTGTGTGTCTGTGTTTGTGTGTGTCTGTGTGTGTGTGTGTGTCTGTGTGTGTCTTTGTGTGTGTCTGTCTGTGTCTGTCTGTGTGTGTGTCTGTGTGTGTCTGTGTTTGTGTGTGTGTCTGTGTCTGTGTGTCTGTCTGTGTCTGTGTCTGTGTGTGTTTGTGTCTGTGTGTGTCTGTGTGTGTGTCTGTGTGTGTCTGTCTGTGTGTGTCTGTGTGTGTCTGTCTGTGTGTCTGTGTTTGTGTGTGTGTCTGTGTGTTTGTGTTTGTGTGTGTTTGTGTGTGTCTGTGTCTCTTTGTGTCTGCCTGTGTGTGTGTCTGTGTGTGTCTGTCTGTGTGTCTGTCTGTGTGTGTCTGTCTTTGTGTCTGTGTGTGTGTGTCTGTGTCTGTCTGTCTGTGTGTGTCTGTGTGTGTGTCTGTCTGTGTTTGTGTGTGTGTGTGTTTGTGTGTGTCTGTGTTTGTGTGTGTCTGTGTGCGTGTCTGTGTGTGTGTGTCTGTCTTTGTGTCTGTGTGTGTGTGTGTGTGTCTGTGTCTATGTCTGTGTTTGTGTCTGTGTGTGTTTGTCTGTGTGTGTGTGTGTGTGTCTGTCTGTGTGTGTGTCTGTGTGTGTTTGTCTGTGTGTGTGTGTGTGTGTCTGTCTGTGTGTGTCTGTGTTTGTGTGTGTCTGTGTGTGTGTCTGTGTGTGTCTGTGTTTGTGCGTGTGTCTGTGTGTGTGTGTGTGTGTGTGTCTGTGTGTGTCTGTGTGTGTCTGTGTCTGTGTGTGTTTGTCTTTGTGTGTGTGTGTGTCTGTCTGTGTGTGTCTGTGTGTGTCTGTCTGTGTGTGTCTTTGTTTGTGTGTCTGTGTGTGTCTGTGTGTGTCTGTGTTTTTGTGTGTGTCTGTGTGTGTGTGTGTCTGTGTGTGTGTGTGTCTGTGTGTGTCTGTCTGTGTGTGTGTCTGTGTGTGTCTGTGTTTGTGTGTGTGTCTGTGTGTGTGTGTGTGTCTGTGTGTGTCTGTGTGTGTCTGTGTGTCTGTCTGTGTCTGTGTCTGTGTGTGTTTGTGTCTGTGTGTGTTTTTGTCTGTGTGTTTGTGTCTGTGTGTGTGTCTGTGTGTGTCTGTGTTTGTGTCTGTGTGTGTTTGTGTCTGTATGTTTGTGTCTGTGTGTGTCTGTGTGTGTCTGTGTGTGTCTGTCTGTGTGTGTCTGTCTGTGTCTGTCTGTGTGTCTGTGTTTGTGTGTGTGTCTGTGTGTTTGTGTTTGTGTGTTTGTGTGTGTCTGTGTCTGTGTTTGTGTGTGTCTGTGTGTGTGTCTCTTTGTGTCTGCCTGTGTGTGTGTGTGTGTGTCTGTGTCTATGTCTGTGTTTGTGTCTGTGTGTGTCTGTCTGTGTGTGTCTGTGTGTGTGTCTGTGTGTGTGTGTGTGTGTGTCTGTGTCTATGTCTGTGTTTGTGTCTGTGTGTGTCTGTGTGTGTGTCTGTCTTTGGTTGTGTGTGTGTGTGTCTGTGTTTGTGTCTGTGCGTGT
>NC_140470.1:32995713-33060713 GCF_051167445.1 Perissodus microlepis | reverse complement strand
GTGTGTGTGTGTGTCTTTGTGTGTCTGTGTGTGTGTGTCTGTCTGTGTGTGTATGTCTGTGTGTGTCTGTGTGTGTGTGTCTGTGTGTGTTTGTGTCTGTGTGTGTCTGTCTGTGTGTGTCTGTGTTTGTGTCTGTCTGTGTGTGTCTGTGTGTGTCTGTGTGTGTGTGTCTTTGTGTGTCTGTGTGTGTGTCTGTGTGTGTGTGTGTCTGTGTGTGTTTGTGTCTCTGTGTGTGTCTGTGTGTGTGTCTGTGTGTGTGTCTGTCTGTGTGTGTGTGTCTGTGTGTGTCTGTGTCTGTGTGTCTGTGTGTGTCTGTGTGTGTCTGTGTGTGTCTTTGTGTGTGTGTCTGTGTGTGTGTGTGTCTGTGTTTGTCTGTGTGTGTGTGTGTGTCTTTGTGTGTCTGTGTGTGTGTGTGTCTGTGTGTTTGTCTGTGTGTGTGTGTGTCTGTGTGTCTGTCTGTGTGTGTGTGTCTTTGTGTGTCTGTGTGTGTGTCTGTGTGTGTGTGTGTCTGTGTGTGTCTGTGTGTGTTTGTGTCTCTGTGTGTGTCTGTGTGTGTGTCTGTGTGTGTCTTTCTGTGTGTGTCTGTGTGTCTGTGTGTGTGTGTGTCTGTGTGTGTTTGTGTCTGTGTGTGTCTGTCTGTGTGTGTCTGTGTGTGTCTGTCTGTGTGTGTCTGTGTTTGTGTGTGTCTGTGTGTGTTTGTGTGTGTGTTTGTGTCTGTGTTTGTGTCTGTGTGTGTGTGTCTGTGTGTGTTTGTGTCTGTTTGTGTCTGTCTGTGTGTGTGTCTGTGTGTGTCTGTGTTTGTGTCTGTGTGTGTCTGTCTGTGTCTGTTTGTGTGTGTCTGTGTTTGTGTCTGTGTGTGTCTGTGTGTGTCTGTCTGTCTGTCTGTGTGTGTTTGTGTGTCTGTGTTTGTCTGTGTGTGTCTGTGTTTGTGTCTGTGTGTGTCTGTCTGTGTGTGTGTCTGTGTGTGTCTGTGTTTGTGTCTGTGCGTGTCTGTGTGTGTGTCTGTGTGTGTTTGTTGTTTGTCTTCACAATTTTGTCACATTTCTGTTTTCATATTAAACATTCGAATAATGAGTTTGTGTATCTGTACGACACTTTTTTCTACTTTTGAATCTGTGTGATGTCAAATGGGTGGGGCTTCTTCATCAGCAAAGAAGCCCCACCCACTGAGAGGAAACCAATCAGATATGACTATGAAAAAAGGAGGCCTGGTAGATAAAGAAGGATTATTATGAACTGTGAATGATGCACAGCTGCTCTTTGTTTCAACTTCTCATCTCTGACCTGTGAAAGCTGCCTCACAGCTCACATTTCACACAACCTCTGTGCGTGTGCGTGTCTGTGTGTGTGTGTGCGTGTCTGTGTGTGTGTGTGTGCGTGTCTGTGTGTGTGTGTGCAGTCGCAGTAAATTCTCAGTATCAATAACAGGATTATATTTAACTTCCTCTTTCTATGCAGATCAGCTCGGCGCTCCACCAGAGCAGCTTCCTGTCAGACCCGCCCGTCAGCCTCAGACCATCTTCACGCTGTTTTTCAGCCTTTGTTTGAGCTTTTGTTGTCACGGCGCCCATTAAAGCAGCTCCTGTTTGCTGCGATGTGCACAAAGCTGTTCTTCATCTATCAAAGAATGAACCTGATCGTATCATTCCTCATAAACTACATGTTGTGTTCTGAGTTACGTGTTGAGGTTGATTCGCCACCAGGCAGATAAACGGAGAACAAAGGCTTCATTAACTTTGATTGTTTTCCTTTAATCATAAATATTTGATGGCGATTTCAAACTTTATTACAAAATTTCAAAGATTTCCATGTATTTTATTGTAAATGCTCCAGCACTTCCACGCCCAATGACCCATTTTAAGCCTCATTTTAATGCAGTTTTCTTTGCTTTTGGGAAACTGAGGAAACATTTGGGCCTGAAAATGGAAAAAGTGAAAACTAATGTGACGACAGCTTTAAGCTGCAGGCATGTCTGTCAAATTTGGAGCTAAGGATGGTGTTTGTGGTTGGTGGTCCTTAAAGACGTTCTGCAGCGCTCACGGACCGCCAGCACTTCAGACCGGCGCGCTTCATCGGTGCGTCAGAAAAAAAAACAAAGGCTGATAAACTCTCGGCTCCTCCTTAATTCAAAACTTAATTTTTGCGAATTAAAAGATAAAAATCTAACCAAACACAAAAATCTTTAACATAAACTTTGTGTCCAGTCTCTCAGGCTTTTAAACGAACATCAGCCCAACTCAAACGCGTCGCTGTTTCCAGGTCCTACAGCAGGACGCAGGGCTTCTTGGTGACGGTGGGCTGCGGGTTGAGGTACGCCCTCACCGCCTCGGTGAACACTTCCTTTATGCCTTCCTGGTTGAGTGCCGAGCACTCCATGTAGCGGATGGCCTGAATCTGGCGGGCGAGGGCGGCGCCCTGCTGGTGGGTAACCGGCGCCTGGTTCTGCTCCTTGAGCTTCCTCTGAATCTCGGCATCGTTCCTGAGGTCGCTTTTCGTGCCAACCAGGAGGATGGGAACGCCGGGACAGTGGTGGGACACCTGGTGATGAGAGCAAAGGTCATTATTATTTTGGACTGCTTCAGGAAAGAGCTTTTGATTTTATTCTTGGGCTCCACTAGAGTTGCTTTGCATGATTCACTGTTCAAAATAAGTCTTATTTATTTCATACTGGGCCTTTTTAAACTAAAGTTTAAAAAAAACCCTGCTTTCTTCTGATTGGTCAGGTTCTGGAAGCCTGCTTTTTCCTTTAGTAAATGAAAACTAGAAAGAAAACTATTTTGGCTTTCTAAAACAATCTTGGTAACTTCTCCGGGCTTTTATTTTGAAGGTGCTCTCTAAAATCATGTTCCTGTTGGGTACTTTGAGTTAAAAGGATCTGACCAATAACGTGGCCACTGTGCGGTTAATCACGCTAACAGGCCGCACAAGAAGGCTGAGCTCCAGTTCTGATGAAATTCTAGGATTTTGATTGGATGTTACTGATCAGCAGGCGTTTGTGTGATGCAACCAAGCTAGCTAGCATTAGCAGATAAATTAGCACTCGACCCTCTCGAACAACATGGCGGCGGAGAAATGCTAAAATTGAGGCTTCGATGTGCATGAATGACAAATATCAGTCCGTCCCTGTCAACCAACAGAAGTCTGTAAAGATGCTGACGAGTTAACCCCTGACCTCTGGGTGCCACTTGTGTTTGACATTCTCGTAGGAGGCGGGGCTTGAGATGGAGAAGCAGATGACGAAGACGTTGGTCTGGGGGTAGGAGAGCGTCCTGAGCCGGTCGTACTCCTCCTGCCCCGCCGTGTCCCACAGGTTCAAGCTGATGATCCTGCCGTCCACCGTCACCTGAGCAGACACACACACACACACACACACACACGCACACACATGCACACACACGCACACACACATGCACACACACACACACACGCACACACATGCACACACACACGCACACACATGCACACACACGCACACACACACACACACGCACACACATGCACACACACGCACACACGCACACACATGCACACACACGCACACACACACGCACACACACACACAGGCACACACATGCACACAGGCACACACATGCACACAGGCACACACACAAAGTCAAGTTATGTTTGGTTTCATGACAGAAAGTTTCACAGTCGTGTTGTTTGTGCGTGTTTGTGTGTGTGTGTGTGGGGGGGATTGGGGGCGTGGCCAAGGCTAAACTTCCCCTTTATTTGCATATAATTTGCATGAGGCACAGGGACCTGGCTCTTCCTGGCTCATGTGTGACGTCCTGATGTTTAGAAACTGATTTACGGCTCTGATAACGCTCCACAGAGACGGGATCTGATCTAACAGGAAGTGAGCATTGCTGTAACTTCCTGTATGCGCTGAGAGCTGCCAGACACCGACTCCACAGCAGCTTTTTGTCGCACAGGTCGATTCTGCGTTCTCACACAGCTGACCTTTGACCAGCACACAGGTGTGTCGGGAGCAGACCCACCTGGTGGACGGCAGCTGGATGGACTTTATTTGTTTCTTGGTAACGGTTTTATTTCAGATTCAGGGGTTTTTGTTTCCCAGGTGACACGTTTTATTTTTACCAGCAGGGAGAAAAACATGAACGTGAAGTCGTTTTTATCTGGAAGGTTTCAGTGTGAAGGACTCGAAGGACGCGAGGGGCAGAGCGAGGGGCGGAGTCTTCACCGGTACGGTCACCTGCTTCAGACTCAGTGAAGCTCACATCACACAGACAAACTTGAAGCTCACAGCTGTGATCGTGATCATGTGATCATGTAATGGTGCAAGGACATTGTTCTGCTCCTACCCCTTTATGGTCCCTGTCTTCTGATTGGCTGCCAGGTGACCACATCCCACAGAACCAGTGGCCTGAGCTTCAGAAACATGTTTAACATGAGCTGTTGGAGCAGGAGAGGAGACGACCCGCTCCACCTCGAAGGTGGAGGCCGTGTGAGTGTGTATCTGTGGTACTGCACATTACTGTAATACTCACACAGTATTACTATAGATAGATTTTTACTGCAGTCCGTTATCAGCTGTTAATCAGCTGGTTAACAGCTGTCATCAGACACACGCAGCTGCTGCAGGCGGCCTTGCCGGCCTGCGAGCTGATCATTATCATGGCCTTCGATGATGTCGTGTGTGGGTAGACACGAGTTCGAGGCCCGTGTTTGGACTCGCTTTGTTCTAACTTTCACGGATTGGTTGCCTAACTCGGCTACATGGTGACTCCACAGAGGTGTCACCCGTGCCAGTGATCAGAAACACTCAGGAACTCTTTAATCATCAGATCAAAGCTGTGATTGGGCTGCTGCAGAAAGTCAGGTGACCTTTGTAGTTGAGGGAGAGGGCGAGCACTCACCTGGCTGCTGTAGTTGTCGAACACAGTGGGGATGTACTCTTTGGGAAACGCTCCAGTGGTGTAGGATATAAGGAGACACGTCTTCCCCACAGCACCGTCACCCACAACCACACACTTTATAGTCTGCATGATGACCTCTGACCTCTGGCCCCTCGGTGACCTGCGGAGGACAGAAATGTGAGTTTGTGCTATCATCAGACCACAGAAAAAACAGCTGACCTGATGTGAAACAACCTGCAGCTCCGCTGGCTGAGGTTACCTCATCTTTTCTCACACACAAAGAATAAACAGACTCTTTTCACCTTCTTTAGGTTGTGATTGGCTCGTTCACAGTGACCTGGTGTCTTTATTCTTTCATGTTTTGTCTCTTTGTGGTTGTTTTTCTTTTGGGTCTTTTCTGCCCACTCAGAGGTTGTTGTCCCCTGTGGGAAACCTTTGGTCACCTTGGTTATTCTATCTTGCATCATTCTTTCCTCCTTCAGGTTATTGTTTATCTTTCTGTGGTGAGATCGTATCTTTACTCTTTCCTTTTTGTCTTCTATTAGGCTCATGTTGATGTGTGCATACTGCAGATCCACACCAGCACACCTATGATCTGTTTTTTTACCTTCAGAGATTTTAATTGGCTAGTTGGTGCTGCTCCGCGGTCAGAGACTCCTCGGTTTTCCTTCGGTTAACACAGTTTGTTCAGGAACACGTGACGTCCCATCATCTGCCTGCAGAGAGAGAGGAGGGCGGTTTGTCCCGGTCAGTATTTGTGTTTATGGAAATGATGGCTGCAGAAGGAAACGGTCTCCAAACAAAGCAGAGATGTTATCCTGCATACACACACACACACACACACACACACACACACACACACACACACACACACACAAGCACACACACACATGCACACACACGTCTGATCAGTAAAACTAGCCTCTATTAACCCATAAAAACAAAATCTCACACGTTGAACACAGTGTGACGACGTATTCCTAGCGGATCCATCTAGAAGTGAGCTGCAACAGCACACGCAGCAATGGAAGACACGCCTGGCTGATCATGGTTTGAGACTCAACATCAAGAAGACCGAGTACGTGGAAGCTGGCCCCCAAACTGATGGCACCATTAACATCGACGGGGAAGACCTGAAGAAGGCTGACCAATTCAAGTACTTGTGATCGATGATCAGTGGCGACGGGGATATCCTTCAGGACGTGCGAGCAAGGGTCAATGCCGCATGGATGAAGTGGCGTCAAGTGATGGGTGGGCTAAGCGACCATCGAATGCTAGACCATCTCAAGGCGAAGATTTACGAGACTGTAGTCCGCCCAGTTGCCCTGTATGGATCGGAGTGATGGCCAGCCACCGCCACGCACGAACAGGCCCTGCACACGATGGAAATGCAAATACTCAGGTGGTGTCTAGGCCTCACGCGTTGGGACCAAGTCATGAATGAAGACGTCAGAAAGCGGCTCAGCATCGCACCAATCACGGAAAAAATGTGCGAGGCACGGCTACGGTGGTGCGGACACGTATTACGCTCCGACGACAGCTCAGTGGCAAAAACAGCAATGAGGCTTGAGCCCGGTGGTCAGCGACCCCGTGGCAGGCCAATGAAACGGTGGATGGATGGAATAAAGGAAGACATGAAAACGCTAGAAAGAAGAAGAACACACAGTTACACACCGTGGGCGAGTCACAGTGTGTAACTGTGTAACATGCACTGGACCCTTTGGCGGGCCTCTTCTAGGCCCCGGGCCATATATTTGACCTCCCTCACACACATGCCTGCAGACCGGTTTAAAAGCAGCGACTGCTCAGTAGAACGAGTGTCCAGGTCTGTGTGACTGAGTCCTTCGATGGTTTTAGAGCATCAGATCAGAGATCACCCAGGACTGCCAACCACACGCCCCCTGCCTGATCCTCACTGTGCCGGAAGTCCCTTCCTGTTAACAGGGAGTTCTTCCTCCCCACAGTCCAGACCCACATTCACTCCACAGTCTCATCCTCCTGATCGAGTCTGAACTTCTGATTTCTGGACACAAACTCCAAAAACGGTCTATGAGGAAAAACAGCAGCACCACCAACGAAGAAGAAAAGGTAAGCAGTGCATGATGACCTCAGCGTGTCCATGATGAGCAACAAAAAACCGAAACGTAACATTTCATTGTTTTATTATCATCTTAAACGTGATTCTAGCAATAATGAGACGGGCTGCCGGTCTGAGGCGTGTTCAGCCTGTGTGCCGTCGTCTGTTTCTGCAGCTTTTAGGTCGTGTTTTGTGGCTCCGAGGATGTTTCGTGTCTGTTTGTAGCCTTTTTGCTTCCTTTTCTTTTCATTCTATGTCTGTGTGCACAGTGAAGAGGTGAATCAAAGGCTTTCACACCAAAAAATGAATGTCCAAATATCCAGGTTCAGCCCAGCGATGACGCGCTGCTCTCTTCTTCTTTTTCGCTGGTCACTCGGCACCGACAGTAATAACAGTCGTACACCAGCAGAGGAGTGAAGCACGCCGTCTCCAGCTATGCGTCTAATCTGGATGAAAACACAGCTGCTCGCAGTCGTTTGAGGCGTTTCAGCCTCTCTGTGGTTTTTTTATCAGTGAAAGTTTCAGTTTTGTAGTCTGACTTCACACACTCGAGGACCGGCAGCGCTGACGACAGGCGGTCTGCAGACGTTCTCCAGATGTGTGGGCGGAGAGCGAGGCTCAGCCCAGACTCTGGGGACGCCAACCCCACCCTCCCCTCGCTCCGTATGGGTGGAGGTCGGCTGAGCTCACTGCTGCTGGAAGCCTTAACCTCTGATCTCACGCTTTTCCTGCTTATTCTTCTCTCGCTCGCATCGACACAAGCGCAGAGCTGTGACCTTTGACCCCTGTAGCGCCACAAGAACATGTACACGTCTGAAGGAAAACTGAGCGCTGATGGCGAGGTACTGTTCAGCTGGTCATTAACAATGTTATTCAATCAGCCAATCACATGGCAGCAACTCGACTCATTCAGACACAGAGACACGGCCAAGACGACCTGTGATTGGTTGTTGAGCATCTCTCTGCAGTAGCAGAAGAGCAAACCTCTCAATTTCTGCTGCGACATTCAGACACATCTGCAGCAGCTGTTTGATGATGTCATGATGATGTCATGTCAACATGGACCAGAATCTCTGAGGAATGTTTCCGGCCCCGCGTTGAATCTGAGCTGCGAAGAATCGAAGCAGCTCTGAAGAAAAGACGTCCAACTTGGTACCAGCAGGTGTACCTAATATATTGGCACAGACTGTATATACTCAAACACAGTGAATGCTCGGTGCCATGAGCCCAGACGTCTGTGCACGCCTGCATCGCTCATCAGCTGGCCTCCAGAAGTCACCCAACCGGCAGAGAGGAAGGCGGGGCCTAAAGAGCAAAGCAGCTTGTTTTAAAGACAAAGAAGGATTATTTAAAGCAGTGAGTCATGCAAAGCTGCTGTAGGAGAGTCGGTTTTCACCGTTATTTCAACAGGAAGCTGCGGGACTGTGTTAGGGTGGTCAGGGTGGGGATGGGGGTGTCACAGGACCGCCGCAGCTCGCCAATGTGTTTATCAGACAGTTCATGTCTGACGTCTGAGAGAAATGACGCAGTGACACACTTCTACTGCTGAGGATGCCGGTGGAGCACACCCGGCTGTTGGAGTGTTGTAACGGCGTCCTGTTGTAACGCTCGCAGCTTCAGAAAAAAGGAAGCCCTCAGCAGGAACACGCCGCTGTGGTTTCATGTTGAAATATAGCAGGAACTCCACTGCAGGCTGCGTGAGCGCAGAGGCGTGGCGCTCATTTCAACACGTCAAGCTCACGTACGGCAACACCATCGCTATCATCATCGTGCTTTAACAGACAGAAAACTGCATCACGCTGCACTTCCTCTAATGTCCACTAGGTGAAAACACAGCAGCTTTAGCTCTGCTCGTCCTAACGCCAAGCGGCTCGGCCTGAAAGCAGACGCGAGGGGAACAGAGTCACACTGCGAGGACAAAAAGAGGAAGCAGAACAGAGTGCGGTGACCTGCAGCCGGCCGTGTAAACGCTGCCTTCCTGGAACTGTGTGATTAAAGTGTGAATCTGCTCTTTTATTTTTGGAGACACTTAATCAGTAAGAAACCCGTTAGAGACACGAGATGCTGAGCTGGCGGCAAACAGCCTCACGCTTCTGCCCGCAGCCAATCGGGGGAAAGGGAGGAGCCTCCGTGATGTCACCTGTTGGTGGACTGCACCTGTGGAGACATTCTGGACGTCACCGTCTCAGCTTTGGGTAACAAAGGTTGGAGCAGGACATGGTGCACGCTCAGTAAGTGGAGACCCACAGAAGCCACACCCAGCTTTATCATGCAGTCTGTGCAAAAGTCTTGAGCCTCCCCCCATTTGTTTTTTACCTTTTCCTTCCAAGCAGCCGCACAATGTTTGAAATGTACATGAGCAACGGTTTCTTTCTTTGGACATCGGCTGCTTTTTCACTCCAGTCCGGTCCTCGTA
Source organism: Perissodus microlepis (assembly GCF_051167445.1). Taxonomy (NCBI): domain Eukaryota; kingdom Metazoa; phylum Chordata; class Actinopteri; order Cichliformes; family Cichlidae; genus Perissodus; species Perissodus microlepis. The sequence continues at coordinate 33,051,343 of NC_140470.1, read as the reverse complement.
CCTGACCACAGAGTTCACCCGCAACTCTGAGCTGTGACTCAATAAAGCACGACCAGCGTTGTGTCCACACACACACAACTTAATTTTGTTACCAGCAGCCTGTCACACAAACACAGTTTGACATACAAACAGGATTTTTGCACCAACAAACTGATTCCCAAACAGCTGCCAGCTGACAACAACTGAGGGAGCTAGACAAGTGGAGGACACAAGGAGACGAGTGACACAGGAGCTGAGAGACCTTCAGGCTGATGGTCTACTGCTCACTGAAGCCTCATCAGAGACGTCCCAGTGAGGACGTCTCAGTCCCAGTGAGGACGTCTCAGTCCCAGTGAGGACGTCCCAGTGAAGCGTGGCTGTCGTGGGTCCAGCTGCAGGTCGTCAGTGTTGCCGAGATCTTTGATAAACTGAATTACAAACTCTGAAAAGTTCCATCAGACTCTGATCCACCAGCAGGAACATCTGGAAACATCTGGTTATCATCAGCTGTGTTTTTTTCTGTTCTCAAACCGATCTCCCTGTTGGAGCTCAGTCTTTGTTCTCCTCGTCTTTCCTCATGTTGTGCATTTTTCATTGTTTCGGTTCCGGGTGGCTGCTCGTTGGTCGACCGGCCAGTGCTACCTACGCTGACCGGTCTCCCCAATGTGATGTTTGTGTATTGTATGTACGGTGGGCAGGGCATCTATCTTAACTGCCCCTTACAGTAAATAAAGTCTCTCTGACTCTGACTGATCCTGACAGAGAACAGAACAAAGGCAGAAACATCCAAAGAAGAGCTTTGAGTGTTTCTCAGGAAGCCTGGAGATCCTCACAGAGCTGCTCACAGCTCAGATTCACTTTCATGCTCGTTAGCGGTGCATAAACTCTATTTACATGTTTCCATAAATCCTGTTTCCTGTTTACAGAAGTCATAGCTACATGTTCAGCTAGATAAAGAGGATGCACCTTTATGATTTTTGTAAACAAACACTGCAGGGCTGCAAACAGTCACATGACTTCACTGTCATCACCTCTAAAGCTCCGCCCACCTCCTGTAGTCTCATGTATCCACCTGCTAGCCTGTCCCCTGCTGTGGAAGCGTCTGACGTTCTTGACGGGAGACCTCGGATCAGAAAAAGGGCTTCCAGACGAGGGAACAGGAAGTGCAAACTGCAGGCTGGTGTCAGGCTGAGGCTGAGCCTCGCTGCGTGCTGAGCTCAGCTGGTGAATCAGCGCACTGACACAGAGCTCTGAAACACGCAGCGGCTCCATGTTCACTCGACTTCTTTACATTTGTTTGAGTGTGAGACTTCACGGCGTGCGCCTCTGACTCGCAGCACGTTATGGAAAACTGTGGTGCTGTTCGCTGCCAGCCTCAGAGTAACAGCTGGGCTCTGGCGTCCGGCTCTAATGGGAAACATTTCTCTGTGGTGATGGTGACCAGCGGCCGCCGTCTCTTTTATGAGTGTTCTGGCTTCGGGTGTCTGCGTTTCAGGAAGTAACAAAGAGCTTTGGTTTCGTCTCGTCAGCTGTCTTCTTTTCTTGTATTTTTATTTTGTTCTGCTGGTTCAGAGCGAGCTTCCTGAGCCGCAGAGGAACTGATCCTTCCCACAGCCGGGAACGTCTCTAAAACCGGAGCTGCCACTTTTACAGAAGTCCTCACGGCTCTGTGGGCTTTTTCTGACTTTCAAAAATGAGAAACCCCCCTGTGGCAAACACACCTGCTGTACAGGATCTCTCGCAGCAGCAGCAGATTGTGACACGTCCAGGACAAAAAAGGGGAACTTGAAGCAAACGGGGCAGAGTACAAAAATGTGTCCTTGCCGTTATGAAGCAAGCGAACGCTGGTGTGCAGGTCAAACAGCTGCTACCACAGTGTCTCCGCTCCACGCCGCCCTCACCGTAAAAACACAGCAGCCACAGAAACATCCAGAGAAACTAAAGTGCTGGTTTTCCTGCTGCGTGCCATCAGTCAGCAGACGAACGTCAATGCAGGATTCATCTCTCAGCTGCAGCCTTAAATTGTTTTATCTTTATGTTCTTTATAGATTTTACCATCATCATCTGATAACTGGGCTGTGGGTACTTGATGGTTCTCGGGTGCGTGGCTGGATTTTCCGGTGTGGCCTGGGGTGGCTTCGACCTGTGTCGGGGGGTGGGGCTCTGCTGGGTGGTGGGCGGTTCTTGGGCACCTGGAGCCCTGAGATCCGGATCTGGGTTTGCACTGATGTGACCCCTTAGCAGTGCGCGCTCCTCCTTCCTCCCCCTGCTGCTGGAGTCGTCGCAGAGGCGTGTGGACTCAAGTCTTCGTTAATCTTGGGGGGGCCGTGGATGATCCATCTCTGTCTGCCTCTGGATCCTGGGGGGCGTCGCTGTAGCCTCCCACACACACACACACTGCTGTTGTTACAGCTGCAGCAGTCGGTGATGATTATTCTGTTCGTACTCATCTCTCAGCTTATTTACTCTTTATTACTCTTATATTTTTACAGCACTGGGACTAAAAGGCTGAAGAACACCAGGCCAAACTTCTCACCAGCAGAGGCTGTTGGGCTGCAAACACACATTTACAGCAGTGGAGAATATTTCACCAAACTGGGGACAGAAACTCCAGAGAGCAGTCGAACTCCCCGGGATACTGAACCAAACCACACTGACAGCACAAACACAGAATACCAGAGAAACGTTACAGGCCATCGAGTCTCACCGTGAGCGCCCCTCCATTGGGGGAGAAGGGGGCGGTGCACAGTTCGTCCTCGCCCTGACAGACGCTCCGACTGCCAAAGAGGAACCGTCTGTGGTGAAACCGAAACAGGAAGGGTTTGCCCGCCATTCTCTTCATCCAGCAGCAGCTGGTATGAAGGAAAAGTGTTCCCCGAAGCCGGCGTGTCCAAACTGTCCGCTTTCAGTCTTATTTGCACCCCAGGCTCAGAAATAACAAACTGCACCGAATCCTGGACCTCAACCGAACCTGCACCACCCAGCAAGCATCAGCATCGCTGCCCCGAACACACAACGACAGGCAGCGCCGAGCGGGACTACGGCGGCGCCTGCTGTAACACGTCCAGACCAGGTGAAAACACGTGTCCACGAAACACCTGAACGCACCACCAGCACAGGGATTAACCCACACGAGCCCAGAACACCAAACAGACCAACATCACACCAATCCCAGGATCAAACCACATCAATGACCAAACAACAGAGAGGTGGGTCAGAGGTGGGCCCGGGTCACGAGCTTCGCCGCACTGACACCGCCGCCCTCTGACTTCCTGTCTCAGCCCCGAGGGGTGCCTCGGCTAGCTGACTGTGATGTTTCTGATTCACACCTGAGCGCGTGCAGCTGCCGATGCTCTGTGTGACGTCGTCGTGGACAAGATTAGTCATGTTTTTCCAGCATTGACACAGATTTTTGTGACTTTCCCGCAGTGACTTTACCGTCTCACACTTTTGTAGTTTAGGTGACAACACCCGAGTTCCTGCTGCAGCTTCGATGTCATGAAAATTCAAACTGAAGAATTATAGCCTGAACTCTACATTAGGGCTGTGTTACATTAGTGTTTCTCTGCAGATACTTCCAGGAATAACTCATGAACCTCAGACGTGGAAATTAGTCTCTGAGATGGACGGTCAGACATCTACAGGTTAATGATGACTGGGATTAAACCAAATCGGGGCTAAAACAACCAAAAATATCAGCAGACTTAAAGTAGCAACGATCCCCAAACCAGGGAGAAAACCCCCAACAACACGACGGATCAGAGGACCAACCAGGAGTATCGGATTGACTCAAGACCAGGATTTAAAACACCTCATTAAACTAAACTAAACTGACTTCTTCATGTGAACCACAAGAACCAATCATATTGCACCAGACTGCGAGGATACCGGAGCCAACAGACCTAAAGCACCGGAGGCAGCAGACCCGGTTTGGGACAACCGAGCACCAAACAACACGTCACTCATCCAAGACTGTGAGAAGATTCAAGCTAAAACCGCAAAACGCAAGATGAGCGCCGCCCAGCACGCCAGCTCAGACCAAACTACAGACGTTTGACTCACATGTGAAAGTCTCGCCTTCACCACCAGGCTTGGATGTGTGTGTGTGTGTGAGTGTCACTCCTCTGCAGTCTGATAATCAAGTGAGCGAGCATTAGCTGATAACTTAGCATGCTACCCTTTTGTCCAAATATGGTCACTTCCTGCTACAAAAATAACTAAAAACTCAGAATGTGAAATTTAAAAAAAAACCCTGATGCATGACGTCAGAGGCCTATGTCCATCTTTTGTGTACAGTCTGTGTTGCCGGGCTCAGTGCGTAAAGATGTTTTCTTGGCTTGTTGTGTCAGCAGATCACTAATGTGTTCAGTTCAATAAACATCCTAAACTCTGATCTGCTCCGTCACAGACAAAACTAGTCCAGCCTGTGCAGGTAACATTAGTACAGGTACCGTGTCCGCTCGGAGTTCCCCTGATAATCCATAATAATCTGAATAAACTGATGCTGGCAGCTCTGAGCTGAAGCTTCACATCGTTGGCATGTCAGCAGCAGGCACACTGCGAGTGTGCTGCAGTAAGTCAGTCGTTACTCAGGTATAGTGCGTGTACACTGCTGTGACACTCTCACAGGGACAAACTTTGAGTTCAGTCATTTCAACATAAACGAGAGTTTAGCAGAACCAGCTGTTCAGGTATTGATCAGCACTGATCGGTTATTGTTTCTGAGGAATCTTTAACGCTACACCAAGTTCAAAACAAGAAGTGACACACACACGCACAGGGAGTGGTCGCACTCCATCTCCAGTTTCCTCCAAACATCAGCGCGCGCGCGCGCGCGCGCACACACACACACACACACACACACACACGCACCACACACACACACACGGGTTATCGATCCGCTGCAGGAGAAAAATCGATCAGCTGATGGGAATTAAAGCCGGAATCAATAACCCGCTAAAGTTTTGACAGAAGGAGGAAACACACACACACGCACACACACACACGCACGCAATCGCAGCTGATCCGGAGCTCGGAGCGGGTAAAGCTCAGGCACTCACCGGTCATCAGTGCTCCTGTCTGGGCGCGCAGCTCCGCTCAGTCCCGCTCCCTGTGTCGGTGTGTGTGAGTGTGTGCGTGCGAGAGGGACAGCGGATCTCTATCTCAGCGCGAGGCGGGCGGGCGGAGCTTAAGTAGAGGAGGAAGTCCGAGAGGCGAGCGAGAGGAAGTGGAGCAAGTTTAAGGAAGTTTACTCTGAGTGTGTATTTGTCGCGCGCGTGTGTGTTGGGTGGAGGCAACACCGGACTTCTGGTCAGTCCAGAGTTGAGAAATATTTGAAATATTTTCATCCTCTAAAAAAAGTTTCTGAAACAGCATGAGGGTTAAGCCCTGCCCACCTCCTGTTAGACAGACAGGTGTGCTGCACAGGTAAGACACAGGTCCACACTCAGCTGTGAGGCAGGAGTTCAACAAACATGAACTCAAACTGTAATGAGGTGAAACACGGCCGGCAGACACTGACCTCCTGAGGCACAGTTTTTGTGAACTGTGGCAGTTTGTACATGTAAATGGAGAGTCCTCTTCACTCACTGAGGTTAATTATGGAGTTCCACAGGGTTCAGTGCTAGGACCAATTCTGTTTACATTATACATGCTTCCCTTAGGCAGCATCATTAGAAGACATAGCATACATTTACACTGCTATGCAGATGACACCCAGCTCTATCTGTCCATGAAGCCAGATAACACACACCAATGAGTTAAACTGCAGGAATGTCTTAAAGACATAAAGACCTGGATGGCCGCTAACTTTCTGCTTCTTAATTCAGATCAAACCAAGACATGTCCTTCAACGCACATATTAAACAAATATGTAAGACTGCTTTCTTCCATTTGCGCAACATCTCTAAAGTTAGAAATATCCTGTCTCAGAGTGACGCTGAAAAACTAGTTCATGCATTTATTACTTCCAGGCTGGACGACTGTAACTCATTATTATCAGGAAGTCCTAAAAACTCCCTGAAAAGCCTTCAGCTAATCCAAAATGCTGCAGCAAGAGTCCTGACAGGGACTAGAAAGAGAGAGCAGATTTCTCCTGTTTTGGCTTCCTGTTAAATCCAGAATTCAAAATCCTGCTCCTCACATACAAGGTCTTAAATAATCAGGCCCCATCTTATCTTAATGACCTTGTAGTACCATATCACCCTATTAGAGCACTTCGCTCTCGCTCTGCAGGCCTACTTGTTGTTCCTAGAGTATTTAAAAGTAGAATGGGAGGCAGAGCCTTCAGTTTTCAGGCCCCTCTTCTGTGGAACCAGCTCACTATGTGTTAACAGACCTCTCTGCATTGAATCATATCTGTTATTAACCTCTGTCTCTCTTCCACAGCATGTCTTTATCCTGTCTTCCTTCTCTACCCCAACCAATCACAGCAGATAGCCCCGCCCCTCCCTGAGCCTGGTTCTGCTGGAGGTTTCTTCCTGTTAAAAGGGAGTTTTTCCTTCCCACTGTCACCAAGGTGCTGCTCATAGGAGGTCATATGATTGTTGGGTTTTTCTCTGTATGTATTATTGTAGGGTCGACCTTACAATATAAAGCGCCTTGAGGCGACTGCTGTTGTGATTTGGCGCGTTTTAAATAAAATTGAATTAAATTGAATTAACGTCACAGCAGCCATGTTATTAGTCACATGATGTCATTACAAAGCTCCAACAGCACAAACACCCTCCACCGGTCCAGTTCAGGTGAAGCCACCTGTGGCCACGCCTCTGTTAATGCAAACATGAATCCTTGATCCAATTTAAACAGTTGAGTTTTAAATGAGGTCAAAAGACGCCAGTTAACAGGGATCGGGAATCCAAGTGCCTCCCTCTGGAGGTGTTCTGGTCACCATGGAAGAGAGCCTATGGTTCACCCATAACCCAGGAGGAAAATGATACTTCCGGTCTTTCCTGGGAACACTGGATGTCTGCCGAGCCTGCTGCATGAGCTGACCATGGACAAGCAGGTGAAGACGACATAAAGGCTGTAAACATGTTTGTTTCTGCTGTTGGACGTGGTGACGTGGGAGGTCATAGGTCAAGAGGACTGACACCATCATGTCTGCGCTCACAGATGCTGCGAAGCACGAACCGGCTTATAATGCAATGAAAAACAGAAGCGTGCTCATAAATGTTGAGTTCAGGGCTCCTTAAAAGGAGGAAAATTCACATGAAGTGAAAAAAAGCATTTTGACCTGTTTAAACTTTGCGTAGTGACTTACTGTCACGTTTCAGAGCCACACAGTATTTTCATCTCTGTTAATAACACAGACATTTTTCTTCCAGGCTTTATTCACTGTCAGACCTCAGAGCAGATCAACACAAACTCACGCTGACGGTTTTTGTTTCTGCGGCTCCAGAAATATCAGAGTTTATGTTTCTGAACTCAAAACTAAAACTTTATTAACAAAAGTCCATTCATTTAAAGTTCTACCTCAGTAACAGTACAATCAGCTGGTAACTCGGGTACTTTTAGAGTACTTTTACTCTGTGCTGCTCCTTCTGAAATATAAAGAAAGTATGCCGTATGTACTGAGTACTTCTACTTTGGATACTCTGAGTACATGTTGCTGATTCTGAGTATTTTCGCTCTGTTGGACTCAGATGAAATATCAGAGTTTTATTCTTCTGGAACTACTTTGTGTGGTGGATGAAGACGAGTCACGGCTCGTTCACTTCCAGAGGCGGTAGAGTCCCAGAGCGATGGCGAGGCAGGAGAAGAGGGTGGCTGAGGAGGAGCAGAGCGTTCGATCAGCGTTACTGAAACAGTGAAAGTCAGGTCTTCATTCAAACCTCAAAATTAAAAACAGCAAAATTTAATTCTCGCATTTCTGGAGCTTTGATATAAATTCAGAGCCGACGTTTGTAAAGATGAGTTTGTTAAATGAAGGAACGAAAAGTTTGGTGTCTGTCTGAAGTTTTAAAGAAGCAAGTTCATCATCAGGTTTTAGCACGATAGAAATCAGGTTCTACGTGTGGTCGGAGCGCTGCGGCTCATCCACCTGTGGTGGCTGATGGGTAACAGTCCAGCTTCATGAGTGCTAACATGGCGTGCTAACATGGCGTGCTAACATGGCGTGCTAACATGGCGTGCTAACATGGTGTGCCACAGGGCGCGATTTTAGGACCATTTTTATTCCACCTTAAGGTGGCAGGTTTCAGGTTCCTGAGCCGTCAGTGCAGGAGTTTCACAGGGATCCGTTCATGGACCAAAACTGTGATGATTTTAGATCGTGTTCAGCCTTCAGTCCCATCAGGACGTGTCGCCTGCTGACATCACCGTACGATCTGTGACTCGTGGATGGGCTTCGTTACCTCACGCTGCATCATCAGATACGGCTAAACACACGACGCCACGTCCTCTGATTTCACTGTAACGTTTTTATATGGAGAGACTGAATCACACAGACTGTATACAGCGTGTTGAAAAAGTATTTATACCCCGTGAACTTTGACACATTTAGTCAGAAAGTAGCAGATAACTGTGAAGTGGTACGAAGACGATACATGGTCTCCAAATAAAAATGTGAAGTGTGTTTGTATCCAGCCCCTGTACTCAGTGCAATCAGCCCCCCGTAGAAGTTGCTTATTAGAGCAGCGGTCTCCAACCTTTTTTGCGCCACGGACCGGTTTATGCCCGACAATATTTTCATGGACCGGCCTTTAAGGTGTCGCGGATAAATACGACAAAATAAAACTAGTACCGGTACCGAAGAAAAGAAGATTTATTCATAACACACGTGAAAAGACCCAGGAAAACCGAGTTAACGATAAAAACGATAACAAAATAACGCTGAAAACCAAACATTTCACACCTGAGCCTCAACTCTCGCGGCCCGGTACCAAACGACTCATGGACCGGTACCGGTCCGAGGCCCGGGGGTTGGGGACCGCTGCTTTAGAGAACAGAGTCCACCTGTGTGTGATTTAGTCTCATTATAAACACACCTGCTCTGTGAAGGCCTCACAGGTTTGTTAGAGAACATCAGTGAAGGCACCACACAGTTCAGGGATGAAGATGAGTTAGCTTATATAAAATATCCTGAGCTTTGAACATCTCACTGTTCAATCCATCATCCAAAAATGGAAAAAGTTTCCTACAACTGCAAACCTACCAAGACACAGAGCGAGCACGGAGAGCACTGGTCAGAGAAGCTTCCACGAGGCCCACGGTCGCTCTGGAGGAGCTGCAGAAACCCACAGCTCAGAGAGAGAGTCTGTCCACAGGACAACTGGAAGTCATGGACTGCACAAATCTATGTGGAGATATGGAAGAGTGGCAAGAAGAAGCCCTTGTTGACAGAAAGACATAAAAAGTCTCGTCTGCAGTTTGCCAGGAGTCGTGTAGGGACACAGCAAACATGGGAGACGGTGCTCTGGTCAGACGAGACCAAAGCTTGAGGACTTGAGACTGGGAAGCCTAAACATACAGCAAGAGCTCCAGAGGGACCTGGATCAGAGTACTCGTGTTAGGACGGTCAAAGTCCAGACCTGAAGCCGACTGAGCGTCTGTGAAACTGCTGTTCACAGACGCTCTGCGTCCGGTCTGGCTGAAGTTGAGCTGCTTTAAAACAAAGAACAGGCAGAAATAGAATAGAATAGAATGCCTTTATTGTCACTATACAGTTGTATGTAGCCTGTAGCTGTGCAGAGCCGGTGGAGACAAACCGCAAAGGAAAGGTGGCTCAAAGTACGACACGGGGCTGGATACAAACGCACACTTCACTGTTTAGTGGTTCAAAATTTTGAAGAGCGTGCATCGTTTTCATACCACTTCAGTTATGTGCTGCTTTGTGCTGCTTTGTCACAGAAATTAAACATTAAGTTTGTGGTTGTAAAGTGACACAATGTGTAAAAGTTCACAGGGTAGCAACACACTTATACATGTACGTACATCTACAGCTGCACTCTGTGTACTACAGCGCCCCCTGCTGTCCACACAGAGAAGAAAACTGGTGTTTCTCTGAGGACAGATGTAAAATGTTGTGCTGACAGGCAGCAGCACAGCGTCAGACTAAAGTGTTCGTCTTCACCGCCATCGCAGACGCACAGAAGCACGGCTGCCGTCTCACCTGCCAGGTAGCGGATCGTCTGCAGTTTCAGGGACTCCAGCAGCGTCTTCAGCGAGGCCACCTGCAGGTCCAGCTTTCTGTTGATCTCCATGTTGTCGTTTTCCAGCTCGGATCTCTGAGCACGAGACACACGTGATGTGATGTCATCAGTTAAAACAACCAATGGCCCTGCAGAGCTACAAACCAACGGGTACTTTACAGCATCAGTACTGCAGCTGTTGTTTTCACCTTGTGATGAAAGTCTGACGTGGCCTCCATCAGCTTCTTCTCCTGCTCAGTGAACTGAGACAAAAACATGAAAGCAGCTTCAGAGACGCGTCACGTGCCCACGTTCCTTTAAATTTACCCAAACTGAACCTTTAAGCAGCCGAGGCGAGTGGCGAGCGGCCGGATGAACCGCCCGATGCGTTTTGTTAAAGCTCCGCTGTTCCTGTGGTAAATTCCTCGCGAGCCTCACCATGTCGGAGACCCTGCTCCTCTCCAGGTTGATGTCCAGTTTGGTTTCTGCCATCATTTTCTTGCTCTCCTCCTGGAGATAAAAAACATCAGCAGACACGTCGCGTTACAGCGGGGACCTCACCCAGGGTCTGGATGTTTCAGCCTGGTCAAGCCCACATGGGATCATCACTCTCACCTTCAGCCGGTTCTGGAGCTGCTCCAGCTCTCGCTTCATTTTCTGCAGGAACAAAAAGATTTTTAGAAAGTCGGGAACGCTGCAGAGACGATCCAGAACAACCTGCAGATGCTTTTCTCTCTTTGTTAATCTGAGGATTTACTGATGGTCAGACTAGGACGAGAGTCCAGCACGTATAACATCATCAGACACATTGTGGCTGATTGTGACACAGAAGAGGACCAAGAACAGAGCCCTGTGGGACGCCTGCACCAACTCTTCTTCTTCTTTAGTCCTAACCCGGAGTTATGGTCCAAGGAACCAGAAGCTTCATTACGTCCATTGAGGTGCACTGACAGGTCAAAATGTGAGCTCCACCATCAGCTGATGAACTTCCTACAAAAACTTCCACATATTTAACAAATCCGAGTAACACGCTAACTGTGACAGACTCGAGGAGGTGTCCAGATGTTAGGCAGGAATACTGGACGATTGGAGAAAATGAGAAGTAAAGCCGACGTACCGTGTTCTCGGATCGCAGGTTAGCGAACTCGCTCTTCTCCAGGATCACCATGTCCTTCCTGACGGAGTCCAGGTGAGCCATGATCTGCTGCAGGGCGATCTCCTAAAGAAAGAAAAGTCTGTAACTCTGTGGAAACAGCTCGAGGGTGGAGCTCGTCTCTGGTTCCCACCTGATGGGATTTGGTCACCATGTCTTTGTAAACGACATCCATGTTGGCCGTGGCGAGAGTGACCAGAGCTGAGACGATCAACTCCGCCTGGTTCTTCTCGAAACCTGCACAAAAATATTCGATGAGTACTCCGTGTTACAGCCGGTACTACACGCCGACACGCCTGACAGTGACCTCACCGCTGCTCTGCAGCTCTGTGACCATGGCGTGGGAATCGAACGTCAGTTTGCGCTGCTCCAGCGGCGTCAGCTCAACCTTCCTCACATCGAAGGTCGTCAGCGGCGCCCCCACATGGAGACCTTTAAAACACACACAAAGGCTGTACACACACACAGGCCACGCCCCTAACAATGCAGACATTAAACTTTGATACAATTTAACCAGGTGAGTTAGATCACAGTGTAAACGCTTCTGGAGCTGGACTCTGATTGGCTGTCCTTCATTACTGACTGGGTCCAGATTTATGACCGAAGTATGAACTAGTAAACACAGAAACGTCACAGTGACCGAAAACCAGCGTGTCTGCGGTGATTTGGTGAGTCTGTCAGACTTTTGGGGTCCTCTGCTTCAGCCTCACCTCTCCACGTGACCACCCGCTGCCGGAAACACCTCCTCATGAGCACGTTCATCCCGGAAGCTGCTGTGATTTCAGAGTTTTTGTGACGTTTACTTACAAACTTTGGAGTGTTTACGCACAAATACACACAGCGCTCACAAACCGGAAACTGTCACACCGAGGAAGGAGCAGGCCCTACCCATGCTGCATTCAGGGACTGTGGGTCACAGAAAACACGGTGACAGTTGAGGAGACAGCGCCCCCGGCTGGTGCAGACTGGTGAGGGTGTCGGTGCTTCTTCAGTTTGAACTGAAGCACTCAGATGTTTACATGTAACAAACTTTATGCAAAAATAGTTAAAGATGATGAAATATGACAGATCAGTGTATTTGTTGGAAGTGTTCAGATATTAATTTGCCATGAGCAGGACGAGTCCATCAGAGGGACTGCTCAAAGACAGAGGCTGACGTGGTTTGGACATCTACAGAGGAGACAGGGTGGAGGCAGGAGGAGGAGAGGAGGAGCTCAGGGGAGGTTCATGGATGTAGTGAACGAGGACATGCAGAGGGTTGGTGTGACAGAGGAGGATGCTGGGATAGAAGAGATGGAGGTGGACGATCAGCTGTGGTGCAGCAAGAGGAACTAAGGGACAAAAAGTCTAAGAACATTTAAGAAAAGAGAAGTAAAATCAGAAATTACGAAACTATTTCAAAACAGACATAAAGAGATAAGTTTAAATAGTTTTAATTTTCTTCTCTGAAACTGAAGTTTTTCTTTTAATGAACTGAACGGTTTTAAACGCGGGAGGAAACTTCAGTGTGTGACATTTAAGTCTAGCACAGACGAAGCTCAGAATTCCGACTTTGCCTGTCGACATTTAAAGCATCATTATAAAAGCGAACTTTTTTTGACATAAATATCTAAACAAAACAGAAACAGAACTGAGGACTCTGTTCAAACTCTGTTTAAAAAAATAAATAAAAACAACAACAAATCAATAAAGTTCACTGAGGAACTGTCCTCCTCGGCTTTGTCAATAAAGTTTGAAGCAGACGTCAGCAGGCCGACTGTCATGGCGGCGGACAGCTGCAGCTGGTTCTCGGCGTTAGCTGTGGGAGTTTCTCTGCTGAAGTGCTTCTTCATCAGCGCGTAGTGAGTCCCAAGTCTTCCTCAGTGTCACCGCGGTTATTAGCCAGCAGCACGTTAACGTCATTTCCTGTACGCGATAACAGTGAGGGGTCTGCGCGGGTACGTGCGGGAAAGTGTGCGCGGATGAGATCGTTTAGTTTGACTTGGTGTGAAATCCGAGTTTGTTTGAACTTGAACCCGAGCCGTCATCAGCTGCAGGCTGGGCTTCAGGGATACGCCGTTTTTCTTTAGAGCTTCGTTTTGGCGCTGCTTGATGACGTTTCACACAGGTGATTGACCGTACAGGTACACCCGGGATGCAACGGCCGTCATATTTAAGTCACTCTGCCGGGTCTACTGAGCTTTAATGAGTGTCAGGAGGCTCAGAGCCCGCGAACGTCTCATGAAGCGCAGTGCCGCGTCTGTGAGGACCGGACCACTGCGGGAAATCTCCCGATTAAAAACATCGCGCGTCTTTCTGTGAGCACAGCGGATGAATCGGATCTTTTTAAATAAGCGGAGTCAGTTTAAAACACTGAAACGTTCGGCATGAATCCAGCCCAGCTAACACCTCTGTGCTCTGTAAAACACCTAATAAAGGGGTCCACAGTGTACTGAGAGGTGAGCCGGTGACCTTTAACCCTGAAACATGTGACCTTTGTGTCCATGTGAAGTTAAGAAATGAGAAAGTGTTTGAGTACATTAGCTCAGATTGATCCTCTGACAGTTCAGGTGTTACTGACTGAGCGCACACCTGCTGTCCTTTAGATGAACGTGTGTATGGTCACTGTTGCCTCGGTGCAGGTGGTGCTCCTCAGGTGGAGGTCAAAAGTGTTTAAAGCTGAAGCCTCTATCTGTCCAGCTTGGTCTGTTAAACTGTTTTGTGTGTGTGTGTGTGTGTGTGTGTCTTCAGCCGGTCGACGGACTTTGAGGTGCACAGGAACTGGTTGGCCATTACGCACAGCCTGCCCGTGTCCAGGTGGTACTATGAGGTGAGGGAGGAGGAGCCCACACTCACCTGTAAAATAAAAGCACCTGTGGGAGGCGGTGGGAAAGCTCGCTGATGTTTCACGAGGCGGTTTCTCTCCTGCAGAACACGTCCGAGTGGACCCTGGACTACCCGCCGCTGTTCGCCTGGTTCGAGTTCGGGCTGTCTCAGGTGGCGCGCAGCTTTGACGCAAACATGCTGCAGGTGGAGAACCTGAACTACGCCAGCCCGGCCACGGTGCTGTTCCAGAGGCTGTCGGTGATCGTCACCGACGTGGTTTTCATCTACGCCGCCAGAGAGTGAGTGTGTCCCCGGGAAACAGCTGGAGCTTCTGACGCAGCTGTTTCCTGCGTCCTGATTGGCTCTGTCCTCCTCCTCCAGGTGCTGCAGGTGCGTTCGGGAGCCAAAGGGATCTCGGGACATTTTGAGCCAGCCGTCCTTCGTCCTAGCCGTGCTGCTGCTGTGGAACTTCGGCCTCCTCCTCGTCGATCGTATCCTGCAGCTCTGCCTGTGCGTTAAACTGCCGGCCTCCGCGCGGCTGCGGCGTGAACGCCACCCTGGAAACGTTTTTAATGCGGTCAGAGGGAAACGGAGCTGAACGCGTCCTGCTCAACATCCACTAATCTGACATTTAAAGAACAATTAGGTGTTTGTCATGAACTCTTTACAATGAACCAAGGCTGTAATCCCACTAATTACACCAAATCTATTTAATTTAAGGTGACAAAGTGACTACATTTACACGGAGCAATCAGTCAGACTCAGTGACGCAGCCTGAGCAGTGACGTTTCAGCCTGTGATAAAAAGCTCCATCGTCTCTATGCTTGTGTTGTGGATGTTGTGTTCCTAATGTTTTGGTCGAGTGCTGGTTTTTCCTTCACTCCCACCTCAGATATTCACTTCCAGTATAACGGCTTCCTGTTCGGGTTCCTGCTGCTGTCGGTGGCCAAACACCTGCAGGTACAAGCTGTGCTCACACTCAGCTGCCTTCATTCTGAGACTCTCTCAAAGCAGCTTAGCATGATTCACAGCTCAGAATAAGCCTCATTCTCTGTCTGAAATGAGCAGTTTTAGCTCCTCCCCCAAGTGGGTGGAGTATCTGTCCTCTCTATGTGACATCATACTGTTCCAAGAGTAGAAAAAAGTGATTGTGATGCATTGCCTGTGTGATTCAGTCTCAGCACCTGCAGGGGGCGCTGCTGTTCGCCTTCCTGCTCAACCTGAAGCACATCTACCTGTACGTGGCCCCAGCGTACGGCGTCTACCTGCTGAGGAGTTACTGCTTCACTCAGGACAACAAAGGTGAGGTCCAACCCATGGCTCCTCCTGCTGGTGTGAGTGGGTACTGCGTCTGTGCCGGACTACTGACCACGTGTTTATTTTGCAGACGGCTCCATCAGGTGGTCGAGTTTCAGCCTGCTGCGCCTGCTGGCTCTGGGCGCCATCGTGACCTCTGTCTGCGCTCTGTCCTTTGGCCCTTTCATCGCCATGGTGAGAGGTCACCGCAGTGTTTGTTTTTTTGTTTGTTTTGTTTTTTACTGAAGGTCGCTCGACGGCGCCATGACCTGACGATGCTCGTTTGCCTTTCAGGGGCAGCTCCCTCAGGTGCTCTCCAGGCTCTTCCCCTTTAAGCGCGGTCTCTGTCACGCCTACTGGGCGCCAAACATCTGGGCGCTCTACAACGTGCTGGACAAAACCCTGGCGGTGCTCGGTGAGGCTCCGCCCCCTCTGTTTACAGTACATTAAAACCACGCATCATGATGTGGAGGAGGCGGATGGAGGTCTGAGCGCTCTGTTTTTTTTCCTCCAGGTGTTCGCCTGAAGCTGCTCGAGGAGGCGGAGCTTCCCCTGGCGTCCATGACAGGCGGGTTGGTTCAGGAGTTTGAGCACTCGGTCCTTCCCTCCGTGACGCCCGCCGTCACGCTCCTCTGCACGCTGCTGTCCATCCTGGTGAGTCGAGCTGGACGCTGAGACCCTGAGCTGAACCCGATTGTGTTCACGTGTGGGTGTGGTCACGCTTTAACGCCCGATCTCCTCCTGTTCTCTGAAGCCGGCGGCGGCGTCCATCTGGCTCCGCCCTCGCGGTGCTCGGGGCTTCCTACGCTGCCTGCTGCTCTGCGCTCTGGGCTCCTTCATGTTCGGCTGGCATGTCCACGAGAAGGCCATCCTCATCGCCATCCTTCCCCTCAGGTGAGTGCTGACCCGTCCTGTCACATGATGATGTCATCAGCTGACGGTGCGGTTTGAACGATTTCGCCTTGTTTCTCTTCCCGCAGCATCCTGGCGGTGGAGAACAGAGAGGATGCTGGGATCTTCCTGATCCTGACCACCACAGGTCACTACTCCCTGTTCCCGCTCCTCTTCACGTCCGCAGGTAAACAGGAAGTAGTTTAATCATTACGTTTGCTCAGCTAGCAGAAACGCATGAGAGCGCCGCTCGCCAGGGGCTCCAGCGTGCAACAGACTCAACATTACTGCGTTTAGATGATGATGGTGTGTTTTTCAGAGCTGCCCTTTAAGGTGGCGCTCATGCTGATGTTCAGCATCTTCTCCTTCACTGCTCTCAGAAAGCTCCACAGGTAAACACAAACACTACTACAGTATCAGTGTAGTTACTACTTGGATACCTTAAAGTACTTTACTTTTAGTATTTTAGAAGTAATCGGATTACTCTGCCCTCAGTGCTCAGGGGTTTCTGCTCCATCCTCTGGAGGTCATCTACCTGCTGGGGTTGGTTGCTGTGGCGATCGCCTGTGAGGTTGTCTTCCCGCTGTCGCCGTGGCAGCAGAGGCTGCCCTTCCTCCCCCTGCTGGTGACTTCGGTGTACTGCGGCGTGGGAGTTTGTTACGCCTTCCTGCGCCTGTATGCCAGCCTGCTGCTGCGACGGGAGGACAAGCCTAAACTGCTGTGACACGTCGCGGGTTCGATCCCCAATACCTCTGCCTCCGAGCAAGGCACCGACATGACTGCTCACGGGGACGGGTGGCAGGAAGTAGCTGAAAGTGAGCTGAGGATGCAGCGGGAGGCGCTCTGAGACGTCCTCTGAGCAGCAGTGACAGGAGCTGAAGCTCTGACAGAGGCTGGAGCTGCGAGGAAGAACCTGACTGTAACTCCACCCAAAACTGCAGAAAGGGCGAGCAGCAGTGAGAGAGTCGTGTTGGTGCAAAGAACTCGAGTGGACCAAAAGCTGGACCCACAATGTTTTTAGCAGCTTTGTCTGATTGTTTAATAAAAAGATGAACAAATCTGTGTGTGTGTGTGTTGCACTCTGACTTTGATAAAGGGCCAAAGATTCAAACGTTGTTCCCGCAGCAGGTCTGAGTTTGGCATCCTGCTGTATAAGAACTCCTCGTTTGTGTATTCATTTGTCCAAAGGCACAACTACTTATCAACTACTCACAAAAGAACAGCGCTCATCTTTGATGAGGCAGAAACACGACAAGTTCAGTCAGTCCCTGTATGTATCTGCAGATTTACAACCACAGTAACATCAGCGCAGCTGAAAACTGTCAAAAACAAGAAACAAAACAAGTGACAGGATCACTTCAACATTCAAACATCTTTATATGCTAAAATATATAATCAAGCTAAAACATAATTAAACAGGCCTAAATGAGGCAGTGGTGGGGAGACCAAAAAAACAGGAACAGGAAACTTTAAACAGCTGATTCAGCACATGAACTGAATCCCCCACTACCAGGTTTTATGATATTTAAGCTTTAGCTAATAATCATCCACCCAGCAGGCTCCTGCGTGGTTCCTCAGGGGTTCCACTGGACTTACTGTAAATCAGAAGCTGGACTTTGGATTGCACGTTGGATTTGAAGAATAAAAACAACAAATCGGAGGTCCCCAGGCAGACCCCTTCACCTGACTCTGAATTGATTTTAATCATGTGCTTCATGAGAGACACAAAACCGAACTACTCCTCATCATCATCATTATCAGTAAGTCCATCCAGCTGCTCTGAGATTGTAAACAGCTGGAGTGCCATCGCGTTATTGGATCAAAGTACAAAACTTTATTGTTTTTGACATTTTTGCCAGCAAAGTATCGATAAAGGTTCTTAAAAAATGAAAACACAGTGTTTGGGTTTTTTATACATTCTTTAATGGGGCTAAATGAAAAGCACACAGTTTGCTTAAAAGCTTTATTGATGAGGCAGCACAATACGTGAGTGGTTAGAACTGAAGATTTCACAGGACACATTTTCACTATAAAAATCTGTTGCACAGTAGGACCTGTTAGCTTAGCTGGTCAGACATCCTCAGACCCTCCTGACGTGGTCACACATGTCACCTTGTAAAAATACAAACATTTAAAACATTCAATCGAGCGACCTGTCGCGCAAAACCAGGCCGGTAGTGTGCTTGGCCTTTAAACTCATAGCATATGTATTGCTGTGAGAGTCCACTAGAGGGTGCAGTGGATAAAGTGGTTTATAAAAAAAACCCCTCCTGATTCGTGCAGCTGAGCTGATCATTATGCTGACCGTGTTTTGCAAAAATCGATAAAAAAAGTTATGATTGATATCTTGTAGACTGTGCATGCAAAAGGTGGTTACTCAGTGTGCTGACACGTCCATCATCCTGTTATTATACCTAATCCGTCTCATTAACCTGCTCTCTTCTCTTTGATTTATTTATAGTGCTGACTGGCTGCAGATGAACCACCACACAGATATAAAGCCAGGGAAGGCGGAGCTTGAAGGTTGGCAGTTAGCGTCTTAGTCATCCTCCCTCACTGGCGTTACGTTTTGTTGCTTTTGTAGTTCTCTGTATTATGAGTTGAGCTGGGAGTTACCCACAGTCTTCAGTTTTTGGTTAGATAGGAAGCAGATGGTTGGTTCACAGCCTTCTTTGTCTTTTGTTTATCTGTTTTTCCTTTGAAAGTAACTTCATTTTCATTATTATAACAGCAGCAGTATGGTGACAACTCATATTAGGTTTTCTGTGTGCCTTTGAATTTGAAGTTATAACATGTTTGGGGGCTTGTCCGGGACACAGGACCTCTCATACCTTACAACACTGTACAGTCTATACAGCAGATGTCTTCCTGTTTAAACTCTACTCTACCCCAAAGGTTTTTTCTCCTGAAATGACCAGAAAACTTGTTTTTGATATACAGTTTTCATAACGGTGATAAAATCATTGGATATGTTGTATATTTGAGATTCCTCTGTTTAACTGTCCTCCACCCTTCATTAATGACACATCCTCAGGTATAATAATTCCACTCCAAAATGGTGGAAATGTGCGCCTGTTCACTACGTTTAACTGAAGACAGCAGGACATTCATCTACATAAACCTGCTGAAACTTTCAGTAGATTCAGAAGAAAGTGATCAGTGGGTAAAAACTTGTTTCATCTGTAGGTACTGTTACTGAAATCAGTGCAGGAATGAATAAAAGTGCAATTCCAACAATGGCCACTAGATGCCATCTCTGATTCTCATTCAAAAAGCACAATTTCATTGAGTCCTTTTTTGGTCTCTTTCACTAAATCTGAGTAAGTGTGCGGGTGCTCACATCTTCATTAATATCATGTTGAGGCTTTGATGTGTTAGCTTGGTTCACTGGGAGGAGTACAAAGCTTCTCTCTGAGAAGTAGAGCAGTAGATAGTGGCATACAAATGAGGTCAAGCATAATACTTGAGTAAATGTACTTAGTCCTCCACTGTGAGTGAGATGATAGGTTGTTCTGCCCTCAGGCGCCCCAGTTTGGTCCGGCCTGACCCGAGTGGACCTTTGGACTTGCCTGCTGCCAATTGAGCTGATGGAGCAGCTTTGGTCCCTGAATGCACCGCTTCACTCTGATATGGAAAGTGGATTGATCGACCCCACAGACTGTGTGTTAAACACATCACGGCTGCAGGATGTGTTTGAAACATTTAGTTTTGTCCTCAAAGACATGAACCTGTGTGGGGGTGAAAGATGATGAAGCCTCCTCCAGAGGAAGAATCAGATCCTTTGGCAGCATTAAGAGGATCAGCTGCACGGTAATCTCCCGGCTCACAGAGACAGCACTTTCTCCAAATCACTGTCTCAGTATTACAAAAACTATTAGCACACAAATCGCTCTAGCAGTATTCTCAGACATGGATGCATAGCCACAGTTCAGGTCCTTTTACTGTGCTGCTGTCTCAGTATTGATGGACTGTTTGCTTGCAGAAAGTGTAGCTTGATGCTTTTCTTATAGATCAAAGTCAGACAAATAAATCTGGGGAGAAAATCTTTGATGTTGAGATGTTGAAAAGATTTAAAGTTTTTCTGAAAGCTCGTAGTAATTGGAAGAATTATTACTATTAGTTATTATCATTATTATTATTATTGGTAGTTGTTTTTATTAATGCTGCTATTAAAACTCAACCTCAGGTATCTCAACTTTCTGATTCTCAGTCCAGCGTCAGTGCGACACATTTTCTAAATAGTTGAAGCAGAAATTAGCAAAATGTTGGATGAAATGAGGTTCTCTATGGCAAAGGAATATGAAGACCTTGTTCCCACTGCAGTGGTGTTGGTTCCATACATATAGCACATACAAGAGAAAGACTTGGTGGCACCACAAACTCCTGGTCCAGGGGGACCTACAGCAGGAGGGGGTTGGCAGATGCAGCTCACAGAGTCCATCATGACCTTCTTCACGTGAAAATCAGCCAGGCTTCCTCTCTGTAATGTTAAACCTGTCCAAACGGCCAATCACAGCTCACTACTTCCACGTTTCTCTCATTGGTTGTTCCCCGTCCGGCCCTCAATAATGATCAGTAAGACCGGCGTCAGGTCCATCAGGGTCTTCAGCATGTCCATGATATCTTCGTGGTCTTTGGCTCCGTCGATGAACTCCTCCAGGGTCAGCTCACCTGCAGGGTCAGAGGTCAGAATCCATAATTTAATAAACAAAATGCCTCTTAAACACAACACAGACCAAAATGGGGAAAATCTGCCCATCAATTATATAGTGGGAAGTCGTTTGGGGTGTAGGTCGGATCTTCAACTGTGTCGTTTACTAATTATTTGGTTGATTGTTGGCTGTCATGCGACTTTGGCCCAGATCTGGCAGAGAGGAGTTACAGAGTTTACTATCTGAGCTGGGCTCAGCTGTCCTCATTACCTTCTCCTTTCACATCAATCCTCTCAAATATGAGCGAGACGATTTCCTCGGGGTCGATGTCTTTGTTCCGTGTGATGTCTTGGATGGCCTGCAGATGGAGACACCAAGGACAAATAACAAGGTTCAATAAGTTTCTTAATCATGAAGATGAGTCAGCGTTCAGTAAAATAATCTCTGACTAAGCTTAACGTTTTGTATCGGTCAGTTTCAGGTTTTTCATAATTAGGGATGGGTACCGGTATCCCGTGCCATTATGGCACCGGTTGTGACATAAACGGTAGTAACCAGACTGAAAAGCAGCGCACATTTCGGTGCTTTTTTTCCCTGAGATGTCATACACTTTGGATTCTAGCCAATCATTTTACCTTTCCAAGGATAGTGGGCGGGCCCAGGTACGTACGTTCTTTTAGAGCAGAGCTACAGATTAAAAATGCCCAAGGCGAAGCGGTCAAAAGTCTGGCTGTACTTCACAGCAGAACATGCAAACTCAGCAGCCTGCAACAAGTGCTTTAAGGTGATACTGTGATACTGTCAAAGGAGGTAACACCTCGAATCTGATGAAACACCTGGTGACACATAGCGTGTTTTTAAAAGCCGAGAAATGCACCGTATTTGATAGCTTGCTGCGAGACCTCACACCGTGCACATCTACTGTGGGTGTGGTGCCTGTTATCGGACCCGGAGTTAGCAACAAGAACCCGAAGAGGAGAGTCCTGGCCCCTAGCCCTGCAGTGTAGCAGAAATGATGAGGATGATGATGGCAGCAGCAGCCGTTCTTCTCTGCGTGAGTAGTTTAATGTTGTTCGTGTGTAATTTACGTTGAGTAGGCTAACCACGTTATTACATTAATGCATGTAAGGTGAACTAGCAAACACCGTCGTAGTTACATGCGGCTGTCTTCTTGTTTGATGGCAGATGCTCCCTTCACCCTGGCCAAAAAGGCTAAAATGACCAAAGAAAAAGTGGGAAACAGCTAAACATGAGAGGTTTTTGGACAAAGTTTGTGTTTTTTCCATTGATTAAGCACTGCTTCCAGCCAAGAGTGATACCATATCTGCCCCATAGCTGCAGAAAAGGCTAACATTGTTATCTTTTTACAAAAAAACAGCTGAACATGAGAGGTTTTTGGACCAATTTTGTGATCTCCATTCTTTAAGCACCGGTTCGAGCACCGGTTCGAGCACCGTTTAAGCACCGGCACCGTTTCAAAAGTACCGGTTTGGCACCGGTATCGGATAAAACCTAAACGATACCCATCCCTATTCATAACTGCTGCTGCAGGGATCGCTCAGTCCAAAGAAGAAGAACCAATGATGTCACGAGGTTCTTCTTCACCACCATGGCCGGTGAAAGCCTGAAACAAACACGTGTTCCTGTCAGGAGCGATTCAGCTGTAAAAGATCAAAGAATCCACGTTAGGATGCAAACAGAGGACCTAGAGGGGGCGTGGTGGTCTCACCAGCTGTTTGCTAAGATGTTCATGTTCAGGTTGGAAGGAACCCTTTTATAATGCTAACTCAAATTTCGTATCTGACGAGTGAGCATTCGGCCACCAGTCTGGTTACTCTGCAGGGAACGACCAGTACTGTGGTTTAGCTCACGGTATCCGTGTCCGAGGCTCCGTGATTACCAACTCCAGAAGCTGAATCAGATGTTTCCGATGCTTTAAAGATATCCTGGTAAATGTAATCTTGTTCTCCATGTTCTCTGGTCCACGACTGGTCAGAATACAAAGGGAACGGCTTGTTCCACTTTCAGCAGTTTCCTTGACTGATTGATTGAGCTCAGAAGATTAGCAGCGATCTAAGTTCAGAGCTAATCCAGCCCTGTTCTCAGTGCTGCTGATTCAGGATCCATGTGGAGAGGGACGCTCTTGATTTCAGTCCAACTTTCCTGTAAAGTTGGAAATATTGCAGATGTCTAGTGTGTGAGTTTGAAACCAGTTTTCTATAAATACATAAACCTTTCTGTGGGATTAAGACCAAATGTAATTGCTGCACCGACCTTAAAAGACACCATGACACCATTTGAAGCTTTAAGCAATCGACGCGGTGTCAGCGGGATTAAACTGTCTTAAGATAGAAGCTGAGAAGGCAGCATTAAAAAGCTCAAAGACCGGAGAAGATTAAGCCTGTGTCAGCGTGGTGGTGAGTTCATTACCGTGAAGATGGTCTCCAGCTCTTCCTTGTCGATCTTTCCGTTGCCGTCCTGGTCGAACAGTTTGAAGTACCACTTCAGTTTCTGGTTGATTTCTCCCTTCAGCATCAGGCTGATGGCTGCGATGTACTCCACAAAGTTAATGTAGCCATCCTGCAGACACGAAGCAGGGAGTTAAAACCGCATCAGCGAGGGGGCGTTCAGGGACATCCTGTAAGATTCAGACCTCAGTTTTAATATGGACGTTTGTTCAGCTTCACAAAACCAAAGCAGAGCAAACGTGACAGACAGAGAGTCTGATGCTGTCGTTCAGCTGTGCAATAATTCTGCACATTAAAAACTGTAGGTTTATGTTACTGTAATACTTACAAGGGTTTTATGACCAGTTTCCACAACAGCAGCTGATTTAGAGTGACAGCAAAACTCGTAGATGAGACTAACAATCATCAGCATTCTTGGGCTGCACATTCACCGATCATCTGACACTGAATCTCAGCTCCTGATTGGTCAGACCGCAGCTTCAGTCCATCACGTGGTGCTCAGTTTGAGGACTCAAAGTGCTTTTTTCACCACGCAGGTTGGAGGAGCCCAGGATCGAACCACCAACCATCCACATTATAAAACCACCTCCTAAAGTCTCCACACAGAGCTCAACCATTCATGCCTCCAGGCCTCTGTGGGAGGACCTCTTACACCTGAACATCCATCCACCCAGTTCCAGCGTTATTGAAATGTGGACTACTTGTTGTAATAAATGGTTAAAATGCCTCCTGCTCTTTATATTTTACACGTGTCGTTGCTGCAGGCTGAAGCCTTTAATCCAGAGGTGGCAGAAGTACAGATACCCGGGTTTAAAAATACTGCGGTAAAAGCTGAAGAGTGAAAAAGTACCGAGTCTGAAATGTACTCAGAGTCAGAAAGGACAAAGCGAACTGAACCTTGTGCTATATTAAGAAAATAATAAAATAATTTTAGTACATGAGATCATTTACCTGGAGATCTCGTGCTGCCCTTCACCTGATCACAGCATCCTCACACACACACACACACACACACAGCTCTGTATGCCAGCACTGATGGAGCAGGAGGAGGTCCTGCCTCTCCCGGTCGAGCGAGCGCTCTGCACCACAGAGCGATTTTAACGTTTCCATGAAAGCTTTGAGTTTAAAGACTCGTGTTCACAGTATGAGCAACATTTCACACATGCTGACGTCTGGTTTCATGTACGATTTTCATGTTGACAAGAATCAACCTCCAGACTGAAACATGGAGCTGCAGTTCATCTGGTGTCCAGCAGGGGCAGCAGAGTCAGTCCCATAGACTCCCATGTTAAACCTGACAGCAGAATAAACATGTTTGCAGCCTGATACACAAACTGGTCTCTGTAGAGAACTTTTAAACTGCATTCAGGATTAAAGTTGGTATTATTAGAGGCGTGGCCTCTGTGACTGACAGGTGGCTGGTGGCACTTTGATGACATCATGTGACCAATAGCACGGCTGCTGTGAGTTTCTAGGAGTTTATTCGGACTGACTCTTACATGCAGAGATGTAACCACGACTACACCATCACCTACGTTAATATTTCAAAACGAGGGATTTCTGATTTGAAGATTCCTGTGGTCGCATAGCAACAGCTGCCCAGGCGACACACTGTCAACAGGTTTCTGTGTAAAACTTTATATTCAGCTTTGTATGTGAACATCAACCACAAGCTTCTATGTCCACTACTTTAAAAACATAGCCTTTAGATATCTGATGACTGGTTTTGGTACATCCTGTATCCACAGTCAGTTTTATCAAGCCCGGTCAGCATTATTGATTATTGATTGGGCTCATTCACAAGCTGCAGAGCTCTCAGCTCAGCCCTACAAGCAGTAGGTCAAGTTTTCTCTCATAAATCAGACGTTTTCATTTCAAAGCACGTCCCATGTAGAGTCTTTCTTTCTTTAATCTGAGCTTTCATGTGACCTTTAACCCCACTTTAGTAACACTCGTCTCAAATTGATATCAATGCCTCATAACTAGCTGTCATACTACCAGCCTGATATAACAGGTTATATGTCATTATTAGATGTTTTGGTCAGAAATAGACTAAATAAGGTGCAGGAAAGAAAATCAGCTCTAAACCCGTCGACGTGTCACTGCGGTCATAGAGTCAGATTACTTTTACTTTCCTGCAGAAGCCGCATCCTATAAACACGCACCCCGTCCATGTCGAAGGTGAAGAAGACCTGCTCCACGTAGCGGTTGGCGTCCTCGTTCATGCCCTTCAGGTTGAGCATGGCCTTCAGCTCGAACAGCGTGATGAGGCCTGACGGAGACTCCTTCATGAACTTGTTGTACCAGTGGTGCATGTCCTCTGCCAGGATGTCGTCCAGGCTCGAGCCGTGGTTCCCCATGGCGGAGGAGACCGAGGCCCGGTGCGCTGCTTGTTAAAGGCGGTCTGCAGTCCTGCGATCCTCCTCAGGACAGGAAACCCCACAGAAGACGATCAGGCTGCAGGCGGAGGCTCGAGGTGGCCCACATCCAGGCTGCCGTGACTCTGCAGGCACCGAGCGAACCTCAGGACTCTGTAACCCTCTTAGGTCCTGCAGGAAGAACCAAAGAAGCACTGAAAATAACTCCCTAATGAGATCACCACAGGGCTGTGCTGCAGAGGCCGATCCAGGACAGGTGCCTGCAGGAGGGCGGGATGGCCCTGGAAGCAGAATTATGTAACCGGCTCACCTGGCAGGCTGCGTTCACACAGAGAGGTTTCCCAACGTGATGCCCACGCAGGACGTTCCTCGCTGCTCAGCTGAGGGGATGTGCAGGCTCCTAGAAACCTGGAAAAGTTCAGAAACACACGAGAACCAAGGAGAAAGACGCCCACGCCACAAAACAAGCAGACCACTGAAGACCAAGACCAGCTGCTTCCACGGTGCAGGGATCCAGAAACGTCTGTGACTATTTTTCTCCTTCTTTCACACGAGCAGGCAGTGAAGAAGGCACGAGAACAGATGATTTCAAAGCAGTTACTTTGGTTTAGTTTCTTTCAAACCTCTGCTGTGTGTCAGTTTCTGTTCTGGAAAGTTTGCTTTAAGTAAGTTACCCATGGCCGTTTCCTTAATTATTCCACCCAACGCCTGAAACCACGGCCCGAGCATCAGCGGCCTCAAGCAGAGATGTACGGCGCTCTAATCAGATCATCCAGGCAGCGGCTCGACCTGCCGGCAGGTTAAATCAGAGCTGAGCGTCTCTGAGCCTCCACAGCAGAGACGTCCTGTTGGTCACACAAAAATAAACACAAAATGTAGTTTCTGGTCACTTTGACCTGATCAGTGAGTTTCTCCTTAAACTCATGGATGTCATTTTTGTTTAGTCTCTTTATCATTGTTGAATCGTGACCTCTGACCTTAGCTCAGACATGTGAAGCCTGCAGGTCTTCTTCTGGGTTCTTCTCTGAAGAGTAATTTTGGTCGACCGGTCACTCCTGGGAAGGTTCACCCACTGTGGGTTTTCTCCCACTGTGGATCACTGGAGTCCCACAGCCTTAGAAATGTCCCAGTGACCCTTTCAGACTGATGATGTCACTGACTCAGCTGTTTCTTTAGATCACAGCAGGACGTGTCTGAGATCTTTGGCCTGCTTCACTTTGTCACACTGTTTCACATCACTGAAGGCTCAGATGTGAAGATTAAATCTGGCCCGAGTCTTACTGAGGTTGGTCAGGACGTCATGTTCATCATCTCATCGTACCTGATGTGATTTCATGATGGTCTCTAAATTTTGAGAGGATTTTTTTTTCTTGTGTTTTGACCTTGAAAGTTTTTACCTGCTGCTGAATGAGCGTACGAAGTTCCATTAGTTTGTCATTATTATCAGGAAGTCCTAAAAACTCCCTGAAAAGCCTTCAGTTAATCCAAAATGCTGCAGCAAGAGTCCTGACAGGGACTAGAAAGAGAGAGCAGATTTCTCCTGTTTTGGCTTCCTGTTAAATCCAGAATTCAAAATCCTGCTCCTCACATACAAGGTCTTAAATAATCAGGCCCCATCTTATCTTAATGACCTTGTAGTACCATATCACCCTATTAGAGCACTTCGCTCTCGCTCTGCAGGCCTACTTGTTGTTCCTAGAGTATTTAAAAGTAGAATGGGAGGCAGAGCCTTCAGTTTTCAGGCCCCTCTTCTGTGGAACCAGCTTCCAGTTTGGATTCAGGAGACAGACACTATCTCTACTTTCAAGATTAGGCTTAAAACTTTCCTTTTTGCTAAAGCATATAGTTAGGGCTGGACCAGGTGACCCTGAATCCTCCCTTAGTTATGCTGCAATAGACGTAGGCTGCCGGGGATTCCCACGATGCACTGGGTGTTTCTACACCTCTCTGCATTGAATCATATCTGTTATTAACCTCTGTCTCTCTTCCACAGCATGTCTTTATCCTGTCTTCCTTCTCTCACCCCAACCAATCACAGCAGATGGCCCCGCCCCTCCCTGAGCCTGGTTCTGCTGGAGGTTTCTTCCTGTTAAAAGGGGGTTTTTCCTTCCTACTGTTTCCTCCTCACACGTTGTGTACCATTGTAATAGATTAACTTATTGTTGATTTGGAGTACTACGATGAGTCTTTATTTGTAAAGATAAAACTTTTTAAAATACAGTTAAAAGTCTCAAATTTCTACTCTGTACTTCACCAGAGCCCAGTGGGCCAGACTTGTACAGCTGACATCCACCTTCATGTGTTTAACACCCCTGATAAGTTTGCATTATCAGGGGCGTGTCCTGTTTGACTGACAGGTAGCTTCCTCATCGCGCTGCAGCTGTGAGGATGTGATGGAGGAAACGTGCAGGTTATTTTCTCACGGAAAAATCAGAAGTCATTAGCAACTCTTTATTTCTTTGAGCACTGCCAGATAAAATAAAACAGAGCAGATCATCATTACGGTAGCAAAAGTATTTTAATTTCATCATCAGAAGCACTTTGTGACGTCACCGCCTCCTCAGGCTGCGTTTCGCCATCCAATCAAAACCTCGGAGGTTCCCAGAAATCAGTCAAACCTAACGAGGCTTCGAGGGTTCCCTCACAGCTGTGGCTTTAAACACAGACACAAACCACTCATCATCATCATCATCATCATGGAAGGCAGCACACAGTAAGAACAGACAGGTCACAGTATATATGGCTGAACAGGAAGAATGCAGTGTTGTGGTGTGGAAAGGCGTTGAGTGGACGGTGGAAACGAACAAGCTCGGCTGGACCTTCGCACGATTGGCCGAGCGTCTTCGCTCATTCGCAGATGGCGGGCGGCGCCTCAGAGTTTCTAAATATTCGCCTCCTGAGCGTCTGCAGGCCTCTTCAGTCAGGTGTAGCTGATACGGGGTTTCTCTCCCAGCACTCCAGGGGCTCGTCGACGTGTGGTCCTCATCGGGCTGAGCTCGTTGCCTCCTGCGGGGGAAACGTTGCAGTTTTTCAGCTTGAAGTACATGTACACAAAGTACACAGAGTACTGCACTGATGTCACTCTGGAAGGAGAACAGGTACTTTACCTCGCTCTGTTCTTCTTCTTTGCCGTCTGTCAGTGTAGCGTCTTCGGTCGGGTCCTGTTTCGGCGTCTCTGGCGACCTCGGCTCCTCCTCCTTCTTCTCTGATGATGATGGTGCCTCCTCTTCCTCTTCTTCTGCAGACCCTTTCTCTCCCTCCTTCACATCACCGTCGCCGCTCTTTGGCTCTTCCTCTTCATGAGTTTGGTTTTTCTTAGGAGCTGTTGGGGCGTCTGTTTGATCCTCCTTCTTGAACACGTCACCCTCACTGCCCTGCTCGCCGTCCTGCTCGCCGCCTGCTGCAGTTTTGTCAGCGGGGTCAGTCGTGGAGCTCACCTGTGTGTCTGCTGCGTCTTTGGCCTCCACCTCTCCACTGCTGGATGTCCTGTGGCGGCGTGATGGCGGACGGCGGCGGATGGAGTGGCGAGCTCTGCCCTGGAGGAGAACCAAAGGGTGATCAACTGAGTGTTTAGGCTGGCCGGCGCAGGTATTTACAGGTCACTGAATGCATCACATGAACGCCTTGGAGGGGTCTCACCTTGTTGATGCTCTGCAGGACCGATCCCTCCGCCACAGTGGCAGGTTCCTCAAAAGAGGCGGGGCCTTCCGTTTCAGTTACAGGAGAGGTGACGGGGCTGGTGGGGGTTGCTGAGGACGAGGGGGTTACTGAGGTAGCAGGTGGGGCGGAGCCAGGGGAGGGCAGGGGGAAGTTGAGAGGCAGCATCCTGATGCCAGGGCTCTTCATAGGAGGACCCGTGGGCGAGAGCAGGAGTTCAGCCTGCAGAGTGATGTCAGAGTGATGTCAGAGTGATGTCAGAGTGATGTCAGAGTGATGTCGGTGCATGTTTACACCAGCAGGGGGCAGCAGAAACCTGCTGGACTCACCTGGATTTTCTCAATTAGACCAGAGTTCCTCTTGACTTTGACAGGTGACGTCGGGGCACCTGCAGGAGGCTGACACACACACACACACACACACACACACACACAGGTGCGTTTGTTTCGTAGATCTTCATGTAAATGTGGAGACCAGACGAGGAGCTCCTCGGGAACGTGACCTCAGCTCTCGATTGTCATGTTTAATTTTTGTGCCTTTTTTCCGTCACCACACCAGAAGAACGTGAAACAGTATAAAACTAAAGTGTTCAGTCACAGTTCGTGGATTTTCTTTGACAGTATATCCCATCATGCTCTTGAGTTACCTCTGAAGGGTGCGTGGACTCGAGCAACGACGATTATTGGCTCAAACTTAAATATTACAAACAGTGCAACTAAATTGCAGATATAAAGGCCCAGTTTACAACAACAGACACCTCGAGGTGCTGATTGTTGTAGGAAAGAGACTCTGACGATCAGAGCAAGCACTTGGCAACAGTGGGAAGGAAAAAGTCCCATTTAACAAGAAGAAATGTCCTGCAGAACCAGCATCAGGATCTGTGTCTACTTCCTGTTTGTATCGAGAGTGACGAACTGGGCGGCTGCAGTGAAGAGAGGATGCTCCACCTACCTATCTGTGGTCACGAGTCAGTGACAGGGAACACAGCGGAGTTTCCCCCACAGGTCGCAGGGCTCAGCCTCGGAGAAGCTGCGACTCCTTGGAATGAAAATCAGCCGGATGAGGTGGTCTGGACACCCAATCCGGTGTAGTCTGCGTTTAATATGGCTTTTGTGTTGTTAACATGTTTAATGTTTTGTATTTTCTTCTATTTAATCTCAAAAAGCTCCTAAAACAGTCAGTGATCACTGTTGACCTCCCTCGGCTTTTATTACCGCTAATCATTTATTTAAGCTCAGTTTTTAAAACCTTAGGATGTAACTCCAGCCCAGCCCATGCAGCAGTATATGAATGACTAACCTCGTATTGTGGATGGATTATCTCAGTTGTTCTCCTGCTGAAGTTTGGTCCTTTTACAGCATCCTGCCATGCGATTACGTTTGTTCCTGACCACCGAGAACACTCACGTTAACTTTTATCGAGTGGAAAAAAGTTAGCTTGTTTATATTATGCTAACATAGCTGTGTTGCTAGCGGTCACGTAGCACATCATTATATACCAGCTAGCCAAACTTCAGTAACCCTACAAACGTCACTGCTGTTTAGTTTTCTGTCTTCATTTATGTTGGAAGTGATAACAGAGCTGTACGTTTGAATTTGTTTCCAAACCCCGCAGTCAGGACATGCTATATTGTATTTAGATAGAAGCTAGCGAGCTAACTTCCTGCTAACTTCTAACTCTGTTAAATGTCATAAATTCCGTTTTCATGGATGCCTGGATGTTAAACTCAATTGTTACACCTGGTAGAGCAGAACGCTGATCATTTTGTCAAAGATGAAAGACTTTAGACAGTTTTTAACTCTCAGTGAGCTGCAGTGTTGTTTGATTTATGGACCTGCAGGAGTTTAGGCCCAGACACGGCTAGTGACGTCAGACTTAAAGACCGGATCGGCTCTGATTCAGGTCTATGACGACCAAACCACGGAGAGGACGGAGCACGACACTAAAGTCGCCATCGACGGTGGTTATCAGTGAAGATGTTTGAGGTGTTTTTGTCTTTTTCTGCTTCCTTTGCAGAGGCGCTTCACACTTCCTGAGCCTGGTTCTGCCGCAGGTTTCTTCCTGTTACAGGACAGTTTTTCCTTCTCACTGTCGCCATGTGCTGCTCTGAGGCGGCGGCCTGATTGGTGGAGTTTCTCTGTTTTATTGTGATTTAAGACTAAATAAAATAAAAAATCAGATGTATTGAACTAAATAGTTTTGTCATTTTTTCTGAGTCATAAATCAGTAATTTCATCATTTTTAACTGTTTCCTG
The DNA here is from genome assembly GCF_051167445.1 of Perissodus microlepis. Lineage (NCBI taxonomy): Eukaryota > Metazoa > Chordata > Actinopteri > Cichliformes > Cichlidae > Perissodus > Perissodus microlepis. The sequence goes on along the minus strand of NC_140470.1, from coordinate 33,019,679 downwards.
CCATTTGTGTTGTTTTTGTGTTTGTGTAGTCTTTGTTTTAACTGAACCTTCACACATCAGTGCCCCACATCAGGCTGGCTTTGAACATGTTTCAGGGGTCTTCATCGTTTTGTCATGTTCCCTAATCTCATCTCTGTCTCACCTCCTGCTCGCCTCCCTGGGGTTTGGACAGCTGTAGAGTGCGGGGCGGTCGCCGTCTGACCGGCTTCTCCTGGTAAACGACAAAAACAGCAGTTAAAAAAAGACCATTACTCCCAGTATGGACACCTGTCCTAAAAGGTTGCCAGTTCGATTCCCTGAATCAGTCAGATCCTATCACCATGTATGAGTCTGATATGAGTTACTGATTCTTCCCGAGTCCATAAATCTGACTGTTTCTAGCAGATGATAGCAGGTCTGCACTGGACGTGTCTACGTCCTGGTGTGTGCAGCGTACGTGCCGGCTGTCGTCACACTCACCTGTTCGTTCCCGGCGGGGCTTTGTGGCGGAGCCGCACCTTTGAACCTCCTGGCGAGTTCAGCCACGGAGCGCTGCGACGTAGCCTGTTCCTGAGGACGGAGAGGAGAGACCAGGTGAGCGAGCAGGTGAAGGCGGTGATGATGTCAGTAACGATAGACACGAGCGATGTGTCTGCAGCAGATTTCATCGTGTTAAAGATTTTTAGGATTGGAGTTTGTCTCCGTGCGACGCTTCGTCCACTCTGAGGTCATCACGCCCGGATCTTTCCTCTGCGCGCTGCAGCAGGACGGACGGTAAGAACATCTGTCCTACCTGCAGCTTTCAAATGGTGAACTGACAGGTGTTGAGGTAAAGTCAACGCGTCACTGCTCACTGATGAGCCGTCCAATCACGAGTCTGTAATCTGAGGAAGGTGTAACTTGGTATCCTGATCATTTTGGTTCATTTATTCCTGAGAATAAAAAGTGAGGAACTGGAGTCGGCTTTAGACCCCGCCCCCACAGAGGCATACGTAAAGTAGTGCAAACATGATTTGTGGGAGCTGTGGAGTCCGTGTGGCAGCGTGTCAGCAGCGTAACCGTGTTAGGATGGAGGCGTGTCAGCTCGTTCGCTCAGAGGATGAAGAGCCTCGGGCTGTCTGTGGCGCCGCCTCGCTGGTGTTTCCTTTAAAGTGACTCAACTCGTTTCCAAACAACAGGAAGTTAAAACTGAGACGTTTCTTTGATTTGTTCAAACTTTTACAGTCAGAAACTAAACTCGCTCGTCCGTCCATCACAGTCGCAGCTCGTACGACTTTCAGTTCTTTTAGGGGCTTTTGATCCTTCAGTCCTGATAATAGTTTGTGTTCCCGGGCTCAGGTCTGCCTACAGACGCTGCAGCGTCTTCAGTCTCATCCTGCTTTCATCTGTGCTCGGTAACATAAATCTCCCTCCATCGTTTTCATGTCAGTTTTACTGACAAAAAGGTGAAAACCTCTCACACCAGAGACTCTCCATCTCAGCTTCTACAGGCCTCAGTTAGCAGGTTAAAGGTCAAAGTTCATGCCAACAAAACCCCAGCACAGACTGGGTCTGTTTCTTCTACAACAGATGAGACCGAAGTGGAGATGTAGCACGTTTCTACTCTGTCTGAACACACCTTTATTTTTCTATGAGCTCTGTCTATCACATGGATGCATGTGGAGCAGCTTGGGGTTAGTATGTTGCCAGCATGCAGACTGGGATCAAACCACCAACCTCCTGAGTACCAGTTGACACGCTCTACCACCTGAGCTACAGCCACGTCCATGAAGCCCAAACCAAACACCTCAGACGAGCTGTCAGCCGATGGTCTGAGTGAACTCCTCCGTATACTAAAGTCCAATCTGTCCCACAGCTGAAGCTGGGACCAGATCCAAACTTCAACAGAACGACTGAAAAAATGAAGAACGGAGCTGCTGCAGAGCTCAGAGAGCCGTGCATGAATGAATGCTGCAAGCCTTAAAGTGGGCGTGGTTTCTTGGTCACATGGCCCTAAACTTTATTTATGAGCTATGTTTTCAGTTTTAAAGTCACGCTGTCGTCAAACCCTCGTGTTTTGCTGGATGATGGTTACTTTGAGACTTTGAGTTGCAGAGATTCAGTTGATGGTTTCGTGTTCCTGCATTAGAGAACGCGCCCACGGTTCTTCAGCTCAGAGGAATGTTAAAAGCTTTAAAAATAAATACACGCCGACATGCGAACAGCAAGAAAACACCCACTCTTCACGGACGACGCGTCGATCCTGGCGGTGTTCCGTTTGACTGACAGCAACCAACAAAAACACAGTCCTCAAACAGGGAGATGGGACTGCCTGTCCTCACAGAGCTGAAATACACATGGGTCCCCACAAAGGCAGATATTCAGGGACACACCAACACAGCTGTTGACGTGTGGTTGATCCGGGCTGAAGGCCTCACATTGCTGACATTCAACAGATAATGAAATCACATCGCCTCAAGGACACACACACACACACACACCCAGACACACACACACGCCCTCTCAGAGTCGTGTGCATTGTTTCCATGGTTTGTGTTTGACCCATAAACTGAAGTTAGAAAGTGATGAAAAAAGCAAAACAGCCGTTAAACCACTTCCTCTTTGCTATTGTGTGTGTGTGTGTCTGAGTGTGTGTGTGTGTGTCTGAGTGTGTGTGTGTGTGTCTGAGTGTGTGTGTGTACAGCTATGGGGCCCATTGGCAGTTATTGAACCTTCAGGGCTTCGATGGTCTTCTGACTTCATGCAGAGTCCCAGACGTCCTTGAAGATGAAGGTTTTACATCTTCTGCTAAAACTCTGAGGACTCTTCATCATTTTCATCGTCCACTCACTGTGACGTCACCCACAGGTGTCCTCAACGGTAGTTTCTTGGTGGCTCCCATGTTTTATTCTTTCGCAGCAGGAAGTGACCATATTTGGAAAAGAAGGTGGAGTCCTAAGTTATCGGAGGATTACGTCACTTTTTGAAGCGTATGTCACTGACTTTGTGGCTCAACGAGTGTTTTAGATGTTTCCATACAAACAAAACGTGATTTGACCGTTGTATTCTCGCCTGATCACTTATGTTATTGATTCCTTTGATCACAATAGGAAGAACCACGTGTACAGTTTGGAGAATTAGTTCTTGCTCAGGGAATGACTCTGTAATCCAGCCGGGGTGGAGGCAGCACATAGGATGTGAACTGCAGCGTGCACCGTCACCTTTAGTGTCAGTGGTTACAAACAAATGCTTTTCACCACCAGCCAACATCCAGCTCCACCTCGAGAGCTCTCAGACGTCGAAGTACCAAAAACTGCAGTTCCCCAAACATCCAGCGGGGACTCCAGTAATCCTCAGCTCGACAGCATTTAAAGCCTTTCTATTTCTCCCTTTCATAATATCATATTTAAATTTCAGTAAGACTTAAAGATTGCTTTGTCAGGGGCGTGGCCTCTTTGACTGACAGGTGGATGGAGACAAGGCGGCTGTAGCTGCTAGCTGTCTGCTAGCTTCACCTCAGCTAACTGGACTCTCTGAACCAGACCTCTGTTTGGGCTGTTGGGCGTTTTTAATGATGTCATGGGACCAATAATATGGCTGCTGGGAGGTCAATGTACTAACAGAGCGTACAACAAGTCTGAGCTCCTCGCCACCCTCTCATCTGAATATGGTCACTCCCTGCCCAGAACAACAACAACATGATGGCGGCTAAAATGCTTTCATACACAACATGCAGCTGCACTGGGACCATGTGCAGGTGAAGATGCTCTGAGCACAGAGTCAGTAATCCAGCCCTGATGTCAGGAAGGCCTACGTGACTCTCCACATCCTGTGAGGACAGAGCAGGCTACGGTTCGTTCTTAACTGATAACTATTTTTAAAGCAGAGATAAGTTCTGGGCCTTCGTGGAATCGTACGAGCGAGCTTCAGCAGACGTTCAAACAGAGCTGCAGTTTGCACACGCTCAGTGCACGCCACCTCACCGAACCTGCAGGGTTGTCACTGTGTCAGTAAAGCCAGAATGAGCAGAAATATGTGGACGCCACACTGGCCGCCTGCTCAGAGTCATGGCGAAATTGCAGCAGTTCCTTTTAAAATGTTCACTCTGCAGTGTGCTCGACTTTGATCTAAACTCCACTGTGATGCAGCAGAACATACACACACACACACACACACACACACACACACGTGTAAACCCAGCAGCAGCTGAAAGCAAAGTTTGAGAAGTTTTACCTCCATCCTGCTCGTCGTCTCTCAGCCGCCTCGCTTATGTCGAGTATGTGTGAAAGAGAGAGAGAGCCAGCCTGCAGGTTAAATATAGAAGCAGAGTCATTTCAGAGAGAGAGAGAGAGAGAGAGAGCTCATGTTCTGTCACATGTTCATCACCTCGCTCTGTTTCTGATCGTCCTGCAGCTTCATGCCCATCAATTAAACCTGGTTTAATTCAGCTCATGCTCATTAACCTGACGTCTCTGAGCTCGGTCTGCACGATCGTTACATTTAAACCTGTGAAACCGCTGAGCACTCAGAAGTGGAAGACTTTTGCTCACAAACACTGTTCTCAGTTAGAGTTTACAAATGAAGAACTTAAATCTGTTTCACAACAGAGTCGCTACGAAACACGACACAGTTATCTGATCACATCAGCTCCGACTGCTTCCTGCACCCACTGTGTTCTAATTATTTCCTCTGTGAACATTACACAGCTGCAGCTTGATGGCTAAACCGTCTTTAAGCATTAATTACTGTTTGCAGTTTTGTCATCATTAACACTTTCTTCAAATGTTTTTGTGGATTTTTTAAAAATAAAATCTGACTACAGAAATGAAGCTTTTAAAAATGCATTCCTCCTGATCGCCAGCAGGGGGCGACTGCTCTGGTTGATGGGAAAATGAGCGTCCTGCGCAGTGAACTCTCTCCTGATCACTTTATGGTCTCGCTCTCTGGCTTCAGGTCTGATGCTCACTTTGGAGATTACGGTCCTATCAGAGTCACAGAGGAGCAGGAAGTGGAAACATTGGGTTGGAGTGGTACTGCCTTATGATTGGCAGGTACAAAAGGCACCAAAAAAGCAGACAGTTAGCAGCTACAGCTGCCTGCATCGCCATGCACCTTTAATACAAAAAGGCCACGCCCCTAATAATGCAAACTTTACCTTTACAGTGTGTTTTCATTTTCACCATTATATGGATTATAAACTGTATCCAACTGAGTTTTGTTTTCTTACCCACTTCAGCTACACACCTGTAGATACGGAGGTCGGGATAGGACAAACATGTTTTATACAGCCAAGAGGAATGAAAACCCGCTCTCTGTACTCTGTCTAAATTTACGCTGGCCGGTGAGGACCCGGAGAAACATTCGGGGTTCTTCTCTATCTGTGGAAGGCTGTTTACCTCAGCTGTCAATGCTGCGTGACGGCTGGAGTTAATGTATGCTGAACCGTTGGAAAGTACTACTGTTAGCTAATTTTACCATCTTTTAGCTGCTGTTAGCTGCAATTGGTTTCTGTTAGTCAAAGCTGAACTAACATTTTTGGATGCTTAGCTCAGACTGCATCAGTTTGATGGACAATATAATTACACACTAATCCGTGTATAAAATGTTTGTTCTATTAAACAGGCTTAAAAATTGACTGAATGTATCTGTAACAGAATCTAAACAGTTGTTATGAAGGAGGAAATTATCTACGGACACCAAACCAGTTTCTGTATCCGGCTGTAAACATGTTTATTTCTTTAAAGGTTGAACATGGCAGGCAGCTCTCGCCTCTGTACAGGATGCTGATTGGATGTTGCTGAGCAGGTTGATTAGCAGGTACCTGAGTCTGTGTGGTGCCTTCGTTCAGTCTGTGGAGCTGCTCGACCAAATGTGCTCACCTCAGGCAGCTAAAAGTCGAACTGTGGGGTCAAAGTGCAGGTGCTGGAGTCAAGAAATCAGAGTGAGGTCACCAAACGTTTTGTTTACGGCTCACATTTCTGCTATCGAGCTAAGGTTTTGTTTAGGGTTTTTTTTATTCACTTTTTACAATATTGAATTTCATCAATAATTTCAGCCTTTAAGAAAAGAAACACCAATAATAATGTTTGTGTTCCATCTCTGACTGATATTTATTCATATTTTTAGCATGTTTGTGTCAGTTTGTCGACCACAGCCTGTATTTTTGTGCATCTGTGTAAACAGAGGAAGCTGCAGGACGTCTCCTCGGCTCTGAGAGGAAGTTGGGTCACTCGAGCAGATATTTCTTCTCTCATTTCTCCTTTTTTGTTTCATCAGTGCTGCCTGAGCTCTTTGCATCACAAGAGAAACCCACGCCTGTGGTGAAGCTGAGGGTGGAGCAGAGAGGAAGATGCTCTGACATGATTTTTTTCAAAGAGGACTCGTTTCCTCCTGCAGCCGCCATCCAGGCATATGAAACCGTGTTTCCATGTTCAGGACAAACAACAAAGGCCTCAACATCACACTTACTACAGTGTTGTTTTCACTGCATGTCACCGTATCTTCAGACCAATCAGCTTTGGCGGTTTGAGCACTAAGCGGAGACACAGGACGTGGTTGGAGGGGAGGGGTGAAGCAGACAGGAAGACGTTTTATGAAGGAGGAGACCATATAAGGTGAAAGAGACGCTTGCGGAAATGTGACCAAAGAGAAGTTACTCAACCTCAAAACCTCCGTCGTTACAACAGAAAGCGCAGACGTTTCAAATCCAACCCCCGAGAACACGAGGCGTTCACTGACCTGCGGCCTCCTGGTCTGCATCCGATGCACTGATGAAGAACTCGAGGTCCTCCTCAGTGAATACATGTCTGTGCAGAACTCTGGTGATCAGACTAAAGGTTAGCGAGTGCACAGTGAATCAGAGCCACGCTGTGGTAATCACAGTAAACCTGGGGTCAGTGGTGTGGATATGCTGGGAGCCCTCTGCCACACTTTTACAAACCCTCGGTAATGAAAAGGTTAAACTGCCACAGAAGTTCTTGTAGAAGCAGCAGAGCGTCATGACGGAGGAGGACTTCTTCTTTTAGGATGTCAAAGACGTCTCAGCTCTCTAAAACCTCCCTGAAGAAGACACCCTGTTCCTCCCATACCGCCTTCTCATCATCGACACATACACCTCTCTGCATTGAATCATTATCATCCTCCTCAGCGTCCTGTCTTCCTCCCCTCACCCCACCCGGCAGAGGGCCTTCCCTCCCTGAGCCTGGTTCTGCTGGAGTTTTCCCTTCCTACTGTCGCCAAGCACTTAATCGTGGGGCATCATCTGATTGTTTGGGTTTTCCCTGTATTCTTGTGGAGTCTTTACCTCACAATACAAAGCGTGCGAGATTGGGCTGGGGATGATTGGGATGACTTCCATTGGGCAGAGCGTCATTTCAAGCTGCTTTCCTATTGGCTGGTTGTTAAAGGCGGTCATGCTGCCATCTTTAATCAGAACACCAACATGTCTGGCGTCATTGAAGGTGGAACCTTGACCTGTGAAAACTTTCTCCCTCCAAAAGGCTTCTGAGAAATCATCCGGTGGCCATTTGATGCATTTAGGGAACACCTGTAAATCGTAGCCTTTGGAAAGTCTAATGCTTCTGTACAGGCTGTGCTGCACTTTTAATAAAACTGAAGACGCACGTGAAGCCCCGAGTTGGTGACAGACTGCTCTGTGCTGCCCCCTGCTGGTTAAACACTCGCCTGTCCCTCAGATCAGTGAACTGATAAATGGATTAATAGATTATTAAAGGTGTTTCCACTCATCTATTTTCATGTTCTTCCACAACGATGAGAAAAAATGAAATAATCTGAAATAATAAATGCTGTTAGCACAAAATAACCCGTTTGTATGTTATCAGTAGATAAAAGACTACATCAGGAATGATTCAAAGTTATTCTAAAGGTCATTTATGACTCCAAATTGACAACCAGCTTCATTTAAACAGGCCGAACAGACGCAGGTGTGAACGCGCCCTGAATCCCTCCCAGAGAACCAGCAGATGTCCTTTAAGACCACAACATTTATTATTTTTGGTACATTTAAAGGCAGAAATATTCTATTTACTGAGCTGTTTACATGACTCTGTTTAGTCTGGCAGCATTAGGCCTCCGTACAGGTGAGGCTCAGTCACTGCAGTGCTCTGGGGCATCTTCATCACTTACAAACCACAGTCTGCCTCACAGCAGATTTTGGACTTCTGAGGCACTTTCAGAGGAAAAAACAAAACCGTGATATTTCTTTGGTAACATCGTGAAAACAGCTGCAGACAATAATGTCATCAACTCACAAACAGCTTTTTACACAGGATGCAGTTCCTGCAGTGAAGTCCTTCACTGCAGTAAAAGTACCACTACAACAGCATTTAAATACTCTGGGAGCCGATGTTGGTGTTAGTTTGCTGGACTGGGGCTGATGGTTGGTCTGGTCGTCCCTGTTTCGGCTCTTCCTCGTCTTTTCTTTGGTGGTATGTAAGGTCTGATCTTCGCTGTCATGCAGAGACACGATCAAACAAGGAAAACCAGCGGCGGCGTAAAGCGTTTGGGTTCCTGGCGTGATGCTCAGTAACGTCCATGTTTCTTCTTGAAGAGCTTGTTAAAGGCGTTTCTCCTGCGGCTGCCGGACGACTCGCTATCCTCGCCGGCGTCTTCCTCCGTGCCGCCCTTTCTGGTGGGAACCTGGAGCCCCGCCCCCCGGGCGCTACCTGACGAGCTGGAAGAGGTGGACGACGAGAAGACGGTGGTTCCGTCTGTAGCGTCCGATGTGATGCAGAGGGAGCGAGTGGAGCAGGCGGAGGCGAGGACGGAAGCAGAGATGCCCCTCAGCTCCCCGAGGCTGGAGCTCTTCTCTAGACCTCCTCCTCCACCTCCCATACCCAGCCTGGAGCCCGGGTCCTGCAGTGGGTGGAGCCTGGACGTCAGGAGGAAGGACTTTGAGCTGTGCTGACCTCGGGGGTCGCTGTGAGACTGCGGGAGGGCGGAGTCAGAGTCTGAGCGGTTCATGATGTCCCTGAAAGAGAAAATCAGAAACGATGGTTTGCGTGAACGTCACGCCTCGGCCCGACTGCTGAGACTCTTCACCGAGACGCTGGTGATAGAGCATCTCGGTGAAGCTGCAGATGATTGGTCGACTGCTCGAGCTTCTTAGCCACCATTTTTAAAAATCAGAATCCACCTCTGAGCTGCAGTTTGACAGCCATGGCTGGAATAACTGAGCACACAGACCGCTGCAGTCATGGTCAACACATCGGTGACCGCCTGCCGTAACTGTGCTGTCAGCACGACGCCGTAAACATGTGCGCTCGTGTCTGAATCGCTGCAGTCTTATTAGAAACATGGACGATGAACAGAAGAAACCGCCTCCTGCTACGTGTTGATATGTAATGACTGGTTCTCGGACTGGTGGAAACGTGGCGCCGACACAGAAACGACTGACTCGTGCATTTATTACTGCAGAGCAGGAAAATAAAGAGTTCGTAAAGCAGAAGCTTTGAATAAGGATGTTTTCTGTTAAGTAGAAGGTAAAGGCAAAGTTAGAGGGAAACAACAAACCACAGAGACCCTGAAAGATACAACCAGACTAAACATAAATGTTAATAACAGAGTAGGAAACTCTGCAGGAAACAGTGAAACATTGGGCCTCATTCATCAAGAGCTTTCTCTTTAAGCCAAGTGAGCCGCACCCCTGATCTCTTCTTACCTAAACTCTCAACCTGAACTGTTGAGGTTTGCAAGGAAATCAGTCAAAGGAAACAAATTCAGAGAAAGTCCTCAAAACTCTTGGATACTAACTCTAAGAACTAAAGAACGCCCGTAGAAGATCCTAAAATCTAAATTCAAAACATTTCAGAGTCTTCATCCATTTATCTGAGGTTGGGCCACGAAGGCAGCAACAGATTTCCCCCAGCAACGTTTTCCCGGGATCGTTGGGAATAAGAAACCAAACAGACATCCTGATGAATCAATCCAAACATCTAAAAGAGCAGTGGCTCCACTCAACATGTTAAAGCTTCTAAACATCTTCAACAAAAGGCGCACATACACCAGTCGAGACAATTAGCAACATGACAACCAAAGACCACCAACTGGTGCACTGCTTCCTGGAGTAATCTCACAGCACCTTTGAGGCCAGTGTTTGAAGCAACTATGAATAAAGGGTAATAAATAATAAATAAATAATAAAGGGTTCTGTTGAAGGATTATATCCATGTTTGCATCAAGAGCCTAGTGACCAGCCTTCAGCTGCAGAGCGTAGAAACACAGATCAACCAGTAAAGAGACGCTTCATGTTCTCCCACAGTTCTCTCTTTGCCATCGTCCAGTTCCCACAAAACTGATGGGACTAAACAATCCAAAGGTCCACCTCACCTCCACCTTCCAATCTGTCGTCATTGCTTGGGGCAACAACACTCCTCCAGACGACTATTCCACCATATATAAAAAAGAAAAAACAAAAGACAACTTAAAATCTGGAGATACTTAATCATAACTTGGTTTCTCAAACAGAAACACAGTTCTAAAGTTCCTAAAAGGATGACCTACGCTTTGAGCTCCAGTCGATAAACGTCACAGGGCTGAATACAACAGGCAACCCCAGCATTTTCCAAAGGTGTGGACACTCTGGTCACACCAGCTGAGCTCGCAAGTCTTCAGCAAGTCCACAAACACATCGACTGGATGGCCTAACAACCTTTCCAGGGTTCGACAACTTTCAATTACTGTCGATCCTGAGCACTACTATACTTTAAATTCTGAAAGAAAGCGCTCCAGCAGGTGCTGAGGACTGCACTCTGACCAAGTCGAGTGAACCACATCTGGTCCAGCAGCAGCTGCTTTTGACCAGAAATACAGACAAAGCTCCAATCTGGTCACATGTCAACTTCACAGCTTTGAACACCAGCCGAGGTACATCTGAACACCTTCACCGAGTCCCCTAAACAGAAGCAGGCTGTACTTGCAGACACCTGCAACACGGCCAGAAGAACCACGAGGTTAAAGAGAAGCTTCACTGTTCTACAGCCAGGACGGTGTCCATGTGGTTCCTCCTGAACCTCCCAATACGATGGATTCCAAACTCTAATATACTTTGACAACCTTCCCTTCTTCTATCAGCTGCTCCCTTTAGGCGTCCCCACAGGTCACCTGCAGGCCTGCTCACAACAGCCCTCTGCATGTCCTTCACTTTTGACCACCTGAGAATTCAAACGAAAACTTGAACTCGAACCGACGAGTCTCATAAATTATCTCAAACCGAGCGAGGCCCACTGATTCGACTGCTTCGGTCTCGTTAGTGCATCAGGTTTGGAAAACAGTCATGCAGAGAAAAATACCGGAAGCTGCTGGAGCGACAGCGCTGCGCTTGACTCGTCGCAGCGCCCCCTCCAGGCGGGAGGCTGGACGTCGCCTCCACAGAGTGGAAATGGGAAGAACGGAGGAACAGAGCAGAAAAGTGGGCGGTGCCCTCAGCGCATGAAGAAGAGTCAGAAGGTGGAGGAGAGCAGGAGAAGGTGGGGGGGTGAGAAGAGGAGGTGGGGCTGAGGGAGGGGTGAGACAGGGCGGAGGAGAGAGAGGGGGGAGGCACAGGGGGGAACTCCAGGTGGCCAATGGAGCGGCTGCGATTCTGCCGGCCGCTGGGAGGGCGGCACGATGTGAATGGGTCACGTCCTTCCTGTGGAACCAAGCTCCGCCCTTCAACCAACCTCTGAGAGCTGAAAGTGTTCAGGGCGGGGTCTCCGATCCTCTGTCGCAGGGGCATCACACTCTGAGCTGCAGGACAAAGAGAGTGTAGAGTTACAAATGAGACTTTTATTTTGGAAAGCTAAAATAAATTCAGCTCATAAATAGAAGAAAGCAGTTTTAAACTAAAAAGGGTCACAAAGAAAAGGCAGAAAAATGTGCTTGTATTTTGAAATTTAGCAGCCAAACCTTCAAAATAAAATCCTGCGTTTTCTTCAGCTTTCAGAACATTTTTCATGTTTCTTCTTTGAGCTCTTCTGTCGTTCAACCTGAGCTCATTTTATTTTTCTACAAGCGATTATTTTTGTGTTTTTCAAGCTTTTGCTGCATGAACTGACGTCACAGTCGAGCCGAGTTACAAAACACGTTCAGCTGCTATCAAAGTGGATGTTAGTGAAAGGAAGAGGCAGAAGCAGGTTATTAAAATGAAGTGAGGGCTCCGGGACTTCAGAGAAAAAGCAGAAGAACAAACTGAAGTTTGAATGTCCAACCACACGGGGAGGAAGAAGATGAGGAGGAAGAAGAGAAACACTCGAAGAGGCGTTCACAGGGACACTGACCCGGCTTAATATTTTGACACAGTAACTAAACATCATTAGTGCCAAACGTAATAAACTTACCGATTTTAAAAGAATTTAAAAAATATTCAGATTCAAATCTGAATATTAATGTTACCCATTTAGTAAGGCGTTATTTTTGTGCCACTATTCTGAGCGCACATAAAAAAAATTGCAGGTGCAAGTGTTGCATTTTGAGGAAAAATTTATTTTGAGCGAAGAAAAGCTAAATTTGAGTGAACAAATTTTATTGCTGCGTGCAAAAACTGTATTTCAGTGTTTGCTATTACACACACACACACACACACACACACACACACACACACACACAATAGCAGCCCCTCTCACTCAGTTTTTGCATTTGCGCTCGCTCGCAATGTGTTGCTTGCACTCTCAACATTTCTGCCCGTGCGTTCTCAACTCTTTCTGTACACCGTTATATTTGTGCCACAAAACCAGCCAATCACAGACTTGGTGTGTATGTCCCCCCCGTGCTCTGGAAGAGGGACCCTAGAACACCTCCTAAGCAGCTGCCCAAAGGCCTTGGCCGATGGTCGGTATCGTTGGTGGCACAGCCAGGTACTCAGAGTAGTTGCTGAAAAGATTGCTTTAGCAATCAGCACCAGCAAGCACCATCGTGCTCCGAGGAAGGCAATCTCTTTCGTAAAGGCTGGTGAGAAACCTCAGGTGCGCCCACATTTAACAACCGGCCTCCTCAACACAGCCTCTGATTGGCATCTACAGGCTGACCTGGGTAAACAGCTAAAGTTCCCACAGCACATTGCAAAAACATCCCTCCGGCCAGATATGATCATTATTTCTGAGGCCTCAAACCAGCTGATCATGCTGGAACTCACAGTGCCCTGGGAAGAGCGGATTGAGGAGGCCAATGAAAGGAAACGTGGAAAGTAGAGATGGACCGATCCGATATTACGTATCGGTATCGGTCCGATACTGACCCAAATTACTGGATCGGATATCGGCGAGAAATAAAAAATGTAATCTGATCCATTAAATATCAAAAAAGCACCTCACAAAACTTGCTACACGGCGTAACTCGGCTCATAACCGTAGCACGTCGCAGCAGTATGCATCACGTGATAGAGCGGCTGTGTGTATTTGTAGCCTCGCTACCAAACCAGCATTTCATCTCCGAGGAAGTTTTCCCAGAGAGAAGTAAAGCAAGTGTGTAAGTTCATCTCTGAGTGTTTGTAAAGCATTTTAGCATTAAGCTTAACAACTGATATATGGAGGGACTGCCTCTCTCTCTCTCTCTCTCTCCTGCTGCTACTTCAATCGTGAAACTGCTTAATGATCAGCTGATCGGCTTTTCTGTCGCGAGTCCGTCTCTCTTCTTAGTTTTTGGCCCACTTCTCACCAGAAAGAGGAAACCAGCGGTTGAACAACAGCAGCACGTTTAAGCTTGATCAGCTGTTGTTAGAATTTATTTAATATTACTTTCTACACCAGGATCTTTTTCTGTGCAGCTGGTAACTGTGCAGGGGCGGATCTAGCAAAGTTTAGCCAGGGGGGCCGATAGGGCATGAACAGGGAAAAGGGGGCACAAAGACATACTTTTCTTTCTTATTCTCATTTAAAATGTCGAGCTTTTAATAAATAATTATCTGACTCTTACACCCAAAGTTTTAATCTGATGTAAAATATATAGAAGTCCATTACTGTATATAGTAACTGTTAAGTCTAATATACCCTAGTAAGCTGTAGTACTTTTTCCTTTGGGAAGATACCATCTGTGCAGTCTGCAGTTCTGTTGAAGAAAGATGTTGAATCTATTTAATTATTCTTGAAAAATAATTTATTTCTGTGCATTTTCCCCCCTGCATCAAATTAAATTTGATTACATCAATTAAGCATCATGAGGTGGGGGGTGGTTCCCTATTTTTTTTTTTGCTGGGAGTTTGCAGCCCTATTAGTTAGGCTGCTTAATATTTCTGCTAAGTACTCTTTAAAATACCAGAATAGGGAGGATGGAGCAGGTTTAAGTTTATTAGATTGATCAGTTTTGCTGAACTATGAAATATTTTGGGCGCAGTGTATTTTTTACATACAGGTATAACAGAATAGCTTTAGTGTTGTTATTTATTTAAACTTGAGTGTAAACTTATACAAAATGCAGCAAGATATTAAAAAAACGTTTTATTGATTAAAAAACACACTATATCGGATTCATATCGGTATCGGCAGATATCCAAATTTATGATATCGGTATCGGTATCGGACATAAAAAAGTGGTATCGTGCCATCTCTAGTGGAAAGTACCAGGAACTAGTGCAGGAGTGCAGGGGAAGGAGCAGGAAGACTTTCTATGAGCCCATAGAAGTGGGTTGTAGGGGCTTTGCGGGGCGATCACTCTGCAAAGTCCTAGACCGGCTGGGTGTGGCTGGGGCAGCCAAGAAGAGGGCCATCCAGGCTGTGAGCGAAGCGGCAGAGAAAGCCACTAGGTGGTTGTGGATTAAGAGGGCTGATCTGTGGGTAGCTACTGGTACGCAAGTCGGGGCCTGATCACCCCTGGCTGGGTCGCCTGGGTGAGGGTGTAGGATGTTGTGACACCCGAAACACCTGATGACCCCAGGATACATCACTGAAGATGCGTACCAGTGCATCCAGGAGATGTGTCTTGTATAGTTAAACCCTGGCTGAGCCAGTGACGCCTAGGAAGAGTCTAGGTGACAACCAAGAATAGTTTGGTGACCACTGGAGAGACAGATGACAGCTCGGAAAGACGGCTCCAGGGGCAGGGTGGGCTAGCATCCCGGTCTGCAGTTTTCGTGAGAAAGCACCCAATAAGCTACGGAAAGCCCTAAAGAGAGATACCCCCAGGAGATCCCGAGAGGGGGGGGGGGGGGGGGGGGGGGTGAGATCTCCAATCGGACGGACTCAAGGTTAATGACCAATGCAATGGAAAGGACAACGAGTAAGACATGCGTCTGCAGCAAGCTGTGTAAGAACCAGCGTGGCCTAAAGGTCCATCAGGCCAGAATGAAATGTTTGGAGCGGGAAAGTGAGGTGCAACGCACAGGTCCTGAACCTGGTGAGACGCAGGAGGAGCCCGGCCAGGAGGCACCCCACAGAGCCCAGTCCCTCCACGCACCGGACTCTTCCAATCCAAGCAGTGTAGTTCCACAGCAGCGGATTAAGTGGCCCCCAGCCAGCAGTAGGAGCGAGTGGCAGAAGTTTGATGAGGATGTCTCCAGCATCATACAAGCTGTAGCCAAAAGAGATGCTGACAGCAGGCTAAAAACAATGACCACCATCATAGTCAGCGATGCCTCAGAAAGGTTCGGCTTGGCTGAGAAGTGTAACGACAAGACCCCTTACACCATGAACCGCAGGGCCATGAAGATTCATCGGCTGCGCCAGGAGCTTAGGAGCCGTAAGAAGCAGTTCAAGAACGCTGATGCAGAGGACAAGCAAGCTTTAGAGGAACTGCATAACATCTTGCAGAAGAAGCTGATTACCTTCCGTAGAGCAGAATGGCACAGGAGGTGGGAAAGAGAGCGAGCCAGGAAACGTGCAGCTTTTATTGCTGATCCCTTTCACGTTTCCAAACAATTGCAAGGCATCTCTGAAACGTTAGAGCACTTATGCAAATATGTGATGTCTTGATAAATCGAGCAGGTATTTGAAGTTTACACAGCACCATTCTCGCATGAAAATATCTTAAAAGTTTATTTTGTGACCCAGAAAGAGTAATATTTCAAACTCCGCCCCTCTGTGTTCCTCCGCCACTGCCTCGTTTGAGCTTTGGACGAAATGCATTCTGGGATATTGCATTTCGTTATTTCGAGCTGATTGGAGACCAGAACAGCCAATCAGATTTTTTGCATCCAAGTCTGTGATTGGCTGGTTTAGTGGCACAAATATAACGGTGTAGAGAAAGAGTTGAGCGCGCATGGGCAGGAATGTTGAGAGCGCGAGCAACACATTGCGAGCGCAAAAACTGAGCGAGAGGGGCTGCTGTTGTGTGTGTGTGTGTGTGTGTGTGGATAATAGCAAACACTGAAATTTTTGCACGCAGCAATGAATTTTGTTCACTCAAATTTAGCTTTTTTTCGCTCAAAATAAATTTCTCCTCAAAATGCAACACTTGCACCTGCAAATTCTTTTACATGCGCTCAGAATAGTGGCACAAAAATAACGCCATAGTTTAACTTAAAATTATGGGACACACGTTAGCCTGATAATCTAGAGAAGGTAATTTCTGGTCAAGGCTATAAAATATTCAAAGTTTGTATCCATTAAATCATCCTGTTTAAACACATACTTGATGCTCTTTTAGATATTTTAGTGTATCCATGTTCAGCGAGGTCTTAAAGCCCAGGAAAAGGTACACTACTCAATTTGACAGTTTTTCCACTTAAAAAAAAATACAATTCTAAAAATTCGAAAGGTGATAAAATAAACCACAAAAAGGTGTGATTCAAAAATACAGATAGAAATGATCTTCATAAAAAAAATAATATAAACTTTCCCAAATCTGAAAAAAAATCAGTAGTTAAACATTCACTTATCAGAATAAAAGTCTGATTTTAATCATTAATAATATGAATATTTATTGTGATTTGGTATTAATCTTTTTTTTTTTTTTTAATTTACTTTATCTTTAATACCTGAAACAGGTAACTACATAAAGCTGGCACAGTTATATTTGTACCTGTAGTTACATTCGTGCCTATAGTTACATTGTAACATCAGTTTCAGGTGGAACAGCCAGCAGCTCCCGTGTGTTACGCAGTCAAACTGTTTAATATTCTGACATTTCCATCAAGGATCTAACTTCCTTGATTAAAGGAAAACTTTCTATAGTAAAATGCACTTCAAAGAAAAAGAATCTGTGTTCATGTGAACGTCTTTGCACGACTGATCAATACCTCTGTGTCTGATTGAAAAAGATTATTCAGACTTTGCAGGAATGAAGAAAAATTATTCTGAATTTTTCCTCTGATCAGGTTTCCTTTGAAATGCTTTACAGGATCTTAAATGTGTTTTAAGTGCTGATTGGGTGGGTTTGTACAGAGGTATGAACCAATCAGAAGAGAGAAAGGCTAAGTAAGGGGTGAGGCCAACCGGATTGTTTCCACGCTGACTGGGTGTCTGCGATGCCACTCAGGGGCCAGAGGTCGCTGACTCGCCGGTCCATCTGCCACGCTGCGTCTGGAAGGAGCCAATCAAGAGACGGCAAGAAAATAAGACCAATCAGAGGAGGAGGCGGAGACAGAGAGGGGACCACAGGTGAGCTGAGAGAAGGTAAGTAATGATTAACTCTGAAGTTTAGGGTTTGTGTTTTTGTTGCATCATGTGACTCTGAAGAAGAAGAAGAGTTGAAGGAAAGTTCCACTGTTCTTAATTCAGGACTTCACCTTAAGATTTTATTCTAACGAAATGATCAGAGAGCAAAAGTGTATGAATCAGAACATCCAAATCTTTGTTTCTGAGTGTAGAGATCAGCTGATCTGCAAAAGGCAGCAGGTTAAGAGCCATCAAAGCGATCCTGAGTTAGATTAACTAAGCTAACTCAGGATCGCAGCAGACTTTCCAACTGCTAGTTAAACTGACTCAGGGTTACTGTGATGA
This sequence comes from Perissodus microlepis, assembly GCF_051167445.1. Taxonomy (NCBI): domain Eukaryota; kingdom Metazoa; phylum Chordata; class Actinopteri; order Cichliformes; family Cichlidae; genus Perissodus; species Perissodus microlepis. The sequence goes on along the minus strand of NC_140470.1, from coordinate 33,001,854 downwards.
CGTCACAGAGCAGACTTACACTGCAGCGTCCCCGGAGAAAGGATGTCCTCGTCCATGTCATCGAGGTCATCAGAAAGGAGAAGGTGCTGAGGGGTCGGAGGTCGCAGCCCGAGGAAGGACGGGTCCAGGTTGAGGGCGGTGGCTAGCGCACCGAGGCCTGGATTGGTGACCAAACAGAAGCCCGTCAGAGACTCGATCTGCTGCCAGCGGTGCAGCTTCTCCCGCAGCGCCGCTGTCACCTCAGCCAGGGCCTGTCTGAGGAGGAAGAGAAGCAAAATAAGCTACCTGTGCAGGTAACACAGGTGCACGTGTAACAGGACGTATCAGCAAATATATGCCCCACAGAGTGAGCACAGAGGAAAGAAACAGGAATATTTATAAAGAAAGAATAGTTCAGGGACTCCACAGTCACCTGTCCATCAAGCAGGCCACGCCCCTCCAAATGCCAATTCTAAGCCTTAATTTAAAACAGGTTATTTAGACAAATAATCTACATAGACCAAACAGTTTGCGTATCAGGCTGCAAACATGTTTGTTTCTGCTGTAAAGTTTAACATGGGAGTCTATGAGCACAGACTCACTGCTGCCTCCGCTGGACGTCAGAGGAACTGCAGGCTTTGCGCTTACTCACTTGGCGGAGAGGATCTTGTGATCGACGTCATCCAGCGAGGAGCTGTGAGCCACGTGAAACGTGCCGAACAGAGAACTCCTCTTCTTCTTGATCTTCTCTGCCTGAAACACCAGCCTCATCATCATCATCAATGTTAGTGTGTGTTTTTTCTCACCGTAATGGTAAACCAATATCAGAATATATCGATTCTTTGCAGTTTACTGTGCTGCTCCTACAAATCTATAAATCTTAGCTCAAATCTCATGACAGCGTCTTCATCATGTGTGCTTTAGCTTGTTTGTCTCACAGTCAGGATAACATCAAAATGACAAAATGTAGAAATGATGAGGATCCCGATATGGTTCCTGTATCATGTGTGAGGTGCATTCAAGGCCATCTCCCCATGGAAGTCCCGCTCTGACCTCTTCCAGAGTCTCAACAGTGACCCTCAGCTTGAATATTTGACATCAACTCTTTATCAGTCAGGACGTCCACAGTAGTCACCTCAACTCCCGTTTAGGAAAGAAAGCTAAATGCATGTTGTAAACTGTTGGCTCAATCCCGGATAAGCCCCCAACTATTTTTAACTAATAACTAATTAACTATAACTAATTATTTTCCAGGAAGTCTTTGAGGATAATGAAGGATTTTGCTGCAGGAAACACACTGTCAAACCAGACTAAAGAGCCTGGACGACGTCCGCTTTCAGCTCTCATAGTGCGTCTAAACCAAACATGGTACAAAATTTTGGTTCGTATTACACTCGTAAATATCCACTTTCAGACTTATTAAAGTCCTGTGTTTCTGCTCAGGCCCTGTTTCTGTATAAAACGAAATTTGGACCAGTCAGCTCCAGCTTTTCTTGAAAGGCATCAGTGGGCTTGACCGTTTCCCTCATGCATCAGGATGTCCCTGTCTCTCCCTGACTGATGAACTCACCATGACCCAGAGGACACCAACAGGTTTGTCAGGTTTGGACACTTTCTGACTAAGAATTTGATGTTTGCAGGACATCAGAGCAGGTCTTCCAGACAGATCTGAAAGTAGAAGCAGCTCCAGAGGTCCTGGAGACGACCTTGAAGGGGCTCAGGGACGGTTTTTGCTTTTTGGAAAGTTGCTTTTTGGCCGTTTTCCACAGCAGGAAGTGTCCCTGAGAGACGTCCATCAGAGAAACGTTAAATTTAAGACAATTATCTTTGCTTCACTCACCCCCTCTCTGGCCTGTAGCAGCTGCCGCTCAGCGCTCTGTTTCTTGATGTTGTAATACTGAACTTCGATTTCGTGCGTCAGCTGCAGCCACTTCTGCAGCGCCTCCGGCGGTGTCCAGCGGGCTCGCGACTCCAGCTCCCGCTCTGCCTTTTTCAGCACCTTGCGGACCTGCGGTGAACACAGAACAAAGATGAGCCGATGAATTGATGGAGGGACGGGCGGTGTTTTAAACGGCCCCACCTGCTCCAGCTCCTCCTCGGCATATTTCTGCCGGCTCCGCTCGTTCTTGTTTCCCACTCGCAGCTCACGAAGCCGCAGAGCTTCCTCCTTGGCCGAGTTGATCTCGTTCCTCAGCTCCTCCTCCACCTTCACCTTCTCCACCTGGACGCAGCGCTGCTCCTCTTGAGCGTGCTGCAGCCTGCCATGAAAAACAACGAGAGCAGCAACACGTCGGGTTAAAAACGGCTTCACCACTTTCCACCCGTGTCCCATTTCCACAGAGTCAAAGACATTTATGGAGATGCGCGTTCGAATGATGTTTAAGAATCGTCAAAACACGCCAACCTGAAAGGCTCAGCTGAGGTTAGCTGGCTTCTCATGCAACGACAACACGTTCTGGATCAGATTCAGATCTGAGAGTTTGCAAAACATTAATTTAATAATAATGATACTTGTGGCTATGCTGTGGGACAGGAGCTCCAGCAGATTGGAAAACTCACAGGCTGTCACCAAACTGCTCCTGGATCAGTGGAAGAAGTCGGACTTTGACGATGTTCTCAGTGTGTCGAGCCCACAAACTGAGGGCAGCCTGCAGCTCTGAGGAGCTGGAGCAGAGGCTCTGATGAAGGGTAACTTTGATGGTCCCTCACAGAAATGGCAAAAATCCCAAATAAAAACTGAAGAAACTGAAACTTCATGTCTGCACGTCGCAGATTTGCTGAAGCTCACGTCTGACTCTCCTCACGGCCCCACAGCCACGTCGTTATGAAGGAGATCAGCATTTCCTGTTAGTACAGGAAGTGAGGTCAGCAGGGTCAGAGCTCTGAACTTTTAGAATGAAACTGTTTTTATTCCTACTCTACTATTTCCTAACTGACCCATTTCCTTATTGACTTTTACTGATGATTAACCTGTGGAATTTCTTACTCATTTTACTTTTTAGTCAGAAAAAAAAATAGAATCTGGAAAATGTTCACAATTAAGAAGCTTGACTTCCTGTCATGTGACTGATGACTTCAGCATGCCAGTGCAGCAACACAAAGAAGCTGCTGGCCTTCAGTTATCACTGATGGCAGCAGGAGGCGCTGTTCTTCCACCTGAGGAGACGTGTGTGTGTGTGTGTGTGTGTGTGTGTGTGTGTGTGTGTGTGTGTTGGGGGGGAGGGGACCTATTTTTGGAGACAGAGGACAAACAGACAGCAGCTGGGGGATTTCAGACAGGAAACTTCAATTGATCCCAGCAGATCAGCTGAGTGTGTAAAAGTAGCAACAACAGTAATAACAGTTGTGTGTGTTTTAACTCCTGATATAAGCTGACACAGGAGCAGTGAGGATAATGACAGTGTGAGTGTGCTTTGAAGCCCCTTCTGAGAAGCAATCAGAGACAGGGGGGAGGAAGAACTCCTCTTTAACATGAAGAGTTCTCCAACAGAACCAGGATCAAGGAGGGGCAGCCGCATGTTGGAGGGCGTAGGGTTGGCTGTGCTTCACAGCCCCCCCGGCTCTATGAGAGACTGAGCGAGTCGTCCACTAGTGAGACTAGTGAGAGCACACAGTGAGCAGGAGCAACGTCACCGAGAACCACGGCCAGCGAACGCATCGCTGCATCCACACAGGAAGCTCGTCTGTCTCGTGAAGAAGGTCCAGACCTGCAAACATCTGGAGCTTTATAAGGAACAGCTGGAGTCTGCAGCGTGTGGAGATCAGCTGACTTTATAAAACAAACACACGATTACTATCAAGATAACTGCTTGCTGCCATGGCAACGCTATCGCTTTGATCTGCAATGTGATCACTGTTACAGCGTGTGTGTGTGTGTGTGTGTGTGTGTGTGTGTGTGTGTGTGTCTGTGTGTGCGCAGAGTGAGCTGCTGGGCACTCATGCCCATAAAAGGACTTCAGACAGAACACCTCTGCAGAGGCTGTCCACACACACACACACACACACACACACACACACACACACACACACACACACACACACACACACACACAGGTTGCTTCCTTGTGCTGTCACAGTTATAATAAAACGAGCTGCTCTGTTTTTTCTCTGGACTTTTTTAAACAACCTGCCAAAACACAGAGCCACTGCTGGGGGCGTGGCCTGTTTGATGACAGGCTGCAGCTGCTAGCTGCGTGCTAGTTCACCTCTGGTCCTCTGGGCCGTCTTTGTGGTGTTAAACAAACCCATAACGTGGCTGCTGTTCAGTTAACGGTTTAGAGCAGGGGTGGCAAACTCCAGGCCTCGAGGGTCGGTGTCCTGCAGGTTTTAGATGTATCCTTGATCCAACACAGCTGATTTAAATGGTTAAATGAAAACATGTCCTGAAGTTCTCCAGAGGCCTGGTAATGAACTAATCATGTGATTCAGGAGTGCTGACCCAGGGTGAGATCTAAAACCTGCAGGACACCGGCCCCCCGAGGCCTGAAGTTGGACACCCCTGGTTTAGAGGAAGGATTTTAATTGGATGTTACAGGTCAGCAGGTACCTGCGTACAGTCTGTAACTCCACCCTCTTGTCACAAACCCCCCCCCAAAACACAACATGGTGGCTAAAATGCTAATGTTGCCTGCTACCATCTTTTATATACAGTCTATAGACCATCAGCTGAGTGTGGGCGTGGTGCTGGAGGACGCACTTCTCCTGCAGGTCGAGCAGGCTTTGCTCCGCCCTCTGCAGGCTCTCCAGGTCCTTCATCAGCTTCCCCAGGTCGTCTCTGGACTTCCGGGTCTGGGCGTAGGCGAACCAGCAGCCGCCAAGCGCCATCAGGATGGACAGACCCAGCACCAGGTCCTTCCAGCGGCTCTGCTGGCCTGCAGACACACAGACATTACACACCAGCAGCACGCGCAGAAACACACGCACGTGCACACGTTGCTGCACACACACCTGGCGGCGGCCCGAACAGCACGATGTCGAGAGCTTTGAGCTGCAGCTTCTGAGCGTGACTCCGGTCTAAAATCTTCAGCACGGACACGGTCAGGGTCGCGTTCTTCACCGCCAACCTGCAGGAAGTGGAAACACACGGCAGACACACACACATCGCGCTCTGAATGTTTACACTAAAACGTGCTGAACTTTGTGACCTCACAGCTGAGGACGGGTCAGGATCAGTGTCTCCGTGTTACTGCTGACTCACGGCGAGCGTCTGTGTTAAATAAAGATCGTGGTTACCTGGGCAGCGCTTGGCCGTCCAGCTGGTGTCTCCTGAAGCTTTCGCTGTACTGAGGCAGCTCGACGCTGGCAAGCCAGTCCTCCACCTGCTGCACCGTCCAGTTGTAGACTGAAAACACAGTAAAAACACACCTGAAGCAGCCGGCGTGTGTAAACAAACAGGAAACTGTCAGCGTCGCCGAGTGATGGCGGCTTTAAATCCAGCCTCTCCTCCAAAAATAGAGTTTGACAAACGTTGTGTTTTTGTTGCTGACAAACTGAGCAGGAAGTCGAGGCAGCATTTTTACCCTCATCGTTTCCTTTCTGCCTTCACACCTGCTGATTTTAACTGCAGCTTTTATTTTGATGGGGTCAGACAGGGAAGTACACCGCACATCTTTAACTGGCGTGTGTGCTGGTGCGCGCGTGTGCTGGTGCGCGCGTGTGCTGGTGCGCGCGTGTGCGCGAGCCTGGTTGGAGGGGAGGTGATGGTGCTCCCTCGCTCACACCCACCTTCGGAGCCCTTCCAGGCGTTCCACATGTCCTCCACGCTGATGTGGGCGTCGGCTCGGTGGAAGCTGCTGTGTTTGGCTTTGGGGTTGTGATCCTTCAGATCCTCCCTGAGAAACTGAGAGCAGCTCACGGTTAGAGTCTGAGCCCGCGTGCACGCGTGAAGCTTTCGGAGCCTCGTGTCTCACCTCGTCCGTCTCGGTCGCGTCCACCGTGCCGTCGGCGTCGTCGTCCATCAGCTTGTGGATGCTGCGGATCGCCTCGAAGCTCAGCAGGGAGTTCTCGTCCTCGCAGAGCTGCTGGTCTATCGCGCACAGATCTACGAGAGGAAACATCCGTCACTGAGTCACAGCCGGGACAATCCCCGCCCACCGTGCGTGCTGTTGTGGTGGTCAGAGGTCACCGGGGGTCAAACACAACATCGAGTGACACTTTATATAA